>NC_057798.1:365391030-365392188 GCF_018294505.1 Triticum aestivum | reverse complement strand
GCACGTGGTGGAAATTGATGGATGGGTGGTGGACAGCGGAAGAGATAATGATGCAGCGGTGGCGTGACTAATGTGAACAGAACTCGAAACTCTAAACGAACTAGACACTAAGACCAGCAACTCGACACGACGATGCAACCGATAATTCAACTATGCAAGCAATGAAAAGAAAATTGCAAAGGCTCAGACTGGCTTGGACCAAGGATGAATAGATCTAACTCTTTTTTGTGGCTTTTTCTTGGACAATAGGTAAGAAAATAAATCTAATCTAGGAAAACTGGAAATTCTCACCGAGCAACCTGAAAACTGATACCACTTGATAGAGGCGGGGGTGTCCCGATCTTTCGATGAGATGATAACTATCGATTTGGTGAAGATGACTTTGACGATCCGACTACAAACGTGCACGACGTTGCGCCTTAGCAATCGCTAAACCAACTCCGAAAGGTTATTGACCACGCTGGAGCACGATCAACCTGACCACGAAGGTCTATTCCTGCAAGCAATCGAAGAACGAGCAAGAATATGATAAAGCAATCTGAATATTGCGAGTATATATGAAGTATTGATAAAGGTGGGGATCCGTAAGCGGTCTTGGTCTGGTCGTTGGACACAAACGAAATACACGAAGTTGCAATGGCTAACTTTTAACTAAACAAATCCCAAAGAAAAGCTACTAGATGGATCTACTTATATAGGAGCAAGGGGTGGCGGCCAAGGAGGTGGGAGGACGTCCCAAGGCAGCCTAAAACTAAATCTAGGTCGTACAAGGCCAATGGGCCCAAGTGGAGGTGATGTAACACCTTTGGACTTGTAGTTTGACTCGGATTCTGCTGCAGCATCAGATTGTTTCGTCCACAACTCAACGCTCCGGACGAATTTGAAGGTGATTCCAATTGGGTTGGAAAGTGCACGAAATCTAGTTTCCAACAAAAAAAGAATCACCCAATTCGGAGTCCGTACGAAAAACTTGTGTGCGATTTGAGTCAGGTGTGTCTGTGCAGTCCGAATCTGAATCCAGAACGTGAGAGACTTGGACTCTATCTTCTCTTGGGCCAAAAGTGACGTGAGAGAACTTTTTGGACAGCAAATAAACATCTCTTGCTTCCTTATCTTCATATGTGGATTGTACAAATGTCCCATACACCTGCAATTAGA
>NC_057798.1:365113201-365391020 GCF_018294505.1 Triticum aestivum | reverse complement strand
GATCTTTCGATGAGATGATAACTATCGATTTGGTGAAGATGACTTTGACGATCCGACTACAAACGTGCACGACGTTGCGCCTTAACAATCGCTAAACCAACTCCGAAAGGTTATTGACCACGCTGGAGCACGATCAACCTGACCACGAAGGTCTATGCCTGCAAGCAATCGAAGAACGAGCAAGAATATGATAAAGCAATCTGAATATTGCGAGTATATATGAAGTATTGATAAAGGTGGGGATCCGTAAGCGGTCTTGGTCTGGTGTTGGACACAAACGAAATACACGAAGTTGCAATGGCTAACTTTTAACTAAACAAATCCCAAGGAAAAGCTACTAGATGGATCTACTTATATAGGAGCAAGGGGTGGCGGCCAAGGAGGTGGGAGGACGTCCCAAGGCAGCCTAAAACTAAATCTAGGTCGTACAAGGCCAATGGGCCCAAGTGGAGGTGATGTAACACCTTTGGACTTGTAGTTTGACTCGGATTCTGCTGCAGCATCAGATTGTTTCGTCCACAACTCAACGCTCCGGACGAATTTGAAGGTGATTCCAATTGAGTTGGAAAGTGCACGAAATCTAGTTTCCAGCAAAAAAAGAATCACCCAATTCGGAGTCCGTATGAAAAACTTGTGTGCGTTTTGAGTCAGGTGTGTCTGTGCAGTCCGAATCTGAATCCAGAACGTGAGAGACTTGGACTCTATCTTCTCTTGGGCCAAAAGTGACGTGAGAGAACTTTTTGGACAGCAAATAAACATCTCTTTCTTCCTTATCTTCATATGTGAATTGTACAAATGTCCCATACACCTGCAATTAGACAAAACACAAAAGTGTGTGAAGTATTTTTGTTCTGGATAACATAAATAGATTATTGAATAGTTTGCACTAGAAATCACCTGACAAATATGCATATATGCAATATTTTTGGTCATATCCAAGGTAGTCATGTCCTCATCATCCTCCCCTTCTTGAAAATAAAGCCGTCCTCGGCGTTGCTTAATCTGATATGTGGCTAACAAAAGAAACAAGGTGTACATGTTGTATATGTATGTGTCATCCATTTTTACTTCCCTTGATTTTTGCATATATGACACTTGAATAGATGAGTAACTTGCATAGTTCATAAAATCTAAAGTCAAAAAATTAGCACAAGAAGTAGAAGGCATGAAAATATTGCAACTCAGTTTGCACATATAAGTGAAGCTCTTATTCATTTCAAAAGATTGACAATGTTCATCATTAAACCATCCCAACATTGGTGAATAAACCTTACTTGCATCAAATTTACATGCTACAACATGCTTAAATAAGCAAACATGCAATAAGTCATTCAACACAGAATCATCACCAAGATTAGAGGTCATATCAAAATGATTAAACATTGGTTCTTTTGCATCAATAGTTAATTCAATGGGTGCACTCAAAATTGTTGGTATTTCAGTTGTTTGATCACATGGCAAAGTCAAATTATCAACGTAGTCCTCTAAAATAGGTGGTGTGATCAAAGTAGTGGGTAGCTCATCAGATGGTGCATTCAAATTGACAAGGCATTCATCATTCTCATGTAGAGACGGAAGATCAGTACCTTTGTCATTACCTCTTATGATCAACTCAGATGATGTAGCCACTCTCGGGGGCGATGTGTCACATGGTGGAGGTGATGTAGTCCTGACAACAACGGATGTGGTTGTCATAGTATGCCTAGTAGTTGAAGGAACAATCATATCAACTCTTGGAATGTGCACCGTGCGCTTGTTCTCCTCGTGGCCAACACGTCGTTTTATTTCCTGTTCAGCTTTGCAAGCAAGATGAAACAAATGGTCCATAGGATAACACTGTTCATGAATTAGTATCTCTTGAATATCACGGTTTAATCCTTCCCAAAATCTATCCATAAAATCATCTTCACTTTCTTCTAAAGAGGAATGTAACAAGGTAGTTTGTAAATCATCATAATATTTTGTTACAGTTTCACTACCTTGTTTTAAGTGTTGCAACTTCTTAATCATGTCACGAGTATAATAAGCAGGGACGAAAGTATGTCGCATGGCAAGTTTCAAATCATCCCAAGTAGTAGGTATATAATCAGGGTGTAACCGACAATATTCACTCCACCAAACGAAAGCATAACCGGTGAAAGAACCAACCGCAACCTTAACCTTTTTATGTTCATCAAAATTATGGGAAGCAAATATATTTTTTATGTCGAACTCCCATTCAATATATAAAGCAGGTTTAAAACGGCCATTAAATGGTGGTATAGATACATTAACCTGATCATGTGCATTTGGATGTTTGTGCACCTCTCGTGACGGTTGTGGTATTTGCAAAGGTGGTGGCACGTCTCCCGCGATCGACAAAGCCCATGAATTGACTCTGGATCCTGTCATGATTAGTAGAACAAGAAACAAAACCCAAAAATAATGTTCCTATAACTACTAGGATGTGGTGGTAAAACGCTCAAAGTAAAGCAAATATCAATGTCTTACAAGTTCTTACCATGCAGCAGGCGGTGATTGGCAACCAGCGGTGTCAAGTAACTCCGAATATTGAGTAAAGCGATTGCCAGGGGAGCGTACGTATACACGGTGTAGAAATATGTGGAGCTGGGTTGGCTATATATGGTAGCAAAAGATTAGCAATAATCAATTCAAAGATGCAATGTTGAATAAACGCTCAACGACGGTACTGTGCTGGTCCTAGGCTAGACCGGACTAGAGACGCGAGCCTAGAACATTAATGAGGTCATGGCGTAGCACAACTAGCATCAATGAAGGATACTAAGTAGCTCTTGACAGCAAGATATAAGTGAAGATCACAACGGCAGTGAAGATAATGATGAAAAACAACTGCCAAGCAGGATATACAACAACTCTCTCTCCAACTTCCCTCTTGAAAAGTTTGAGACAATTTTCTGATAAATTCTTTCAAAGAATGCTACTAACTCAAGCTTTCCAATGCAAAAGAATCACTCAATTCCGAGTTGATATGAGGAGTCAAAGAATTCTAAAACTGGCCTAAAAAATTGGAACAAGCTGTGTTCACGAACTTCAGAGGGCAAAATGACCTATTTAGAAGCCGATTTTGAGGTGTCAAATATTGAACAAGCTTCTGCAACTATTTAGATGCGGCTCGTCGCTAGCTTCAATTTGAGTTCTCACGGAGCCAAAACGGACTTCGTATGAGAAAGATACACCTGTTTTACTGAACAGTGCGCAAAACAGATTCCAATCCGAATTCAGGTACGAGATTGATTCTAGATAGATCCGATTTTTTTTCTTCTCTCTTTTTTTTCTCACACTTTTTTTTCTTTTTCTTCTCTCTTTTTCTTTTTTTTCCTCTCTTTTTTTCCTCTATCTTTTTTTTCTCCCTCTTTCCAAGACAAACTAGATAAGATGCAGATTGGATCAGGCGAAGATGTGAATGACCTCAACTATGATTATGACAATGAACAGTGCGTAACACGTGGTGGAAATTAATGGATGGAATGGTGGATAGCGGAAGGGATAATGATGCAGCGGCGGCGTGACTAATGTGAACAGAACTCGAAACTCTAAAGGAACTAGACACTAAGACCAGCAACTAACACGACGATGCAACCGATAATTCAACTATGCAAGCAATGAATAGAAAATTGCAAAGGCTCGGACTGGCTTGGATAAATGATGAACAGATCTAACTTTTTTTATGGCTTTTTCATGGACTGTAGGTATGAATGACAGATGCGATCTAAACTATGAAAAACTGTAAAATCTCACCGAGCAACCTGAAAACTGATACCACTTGATAGAGGCGGGGGTGTCCCGATCTTTCGATGAGATGATAACTATCGATTTGGTGAAGATGACTTTGACGATCCGACTACAAACGTGCACGACGTTGCGCCTTAGCAATCGCTAAACCAACTCCGAAAGGTTATTGACCACGCTGGAGCACGATCAACCTGACCACGAAGGTCTATTCCTGCAAGCAATCGAAGAACGAGCAAGAATATGATAAATCAATCTGAATATTGCGAGTATATATGAAGTATTGATAAAGGTGGGGATCCGTAAGCGGTCTTGGTCTGGTCGTTGGACACAAACGAAATACACGAAGTTGCAATGGCTAACTTTTAACTAAACAAATCCCAAGGAAAAGCTACTAGATGGATCTACTTATATAGGAGCAAGGGGTGGCGGCCAAGGAGGTGGGAGGACGTCCCAAGGCAGCCTAAAACTAAATCTAGGTCGTACAAGGCCAATGGGCCCAAGTGGAGGTGATGTAACACCTTTGGACTTGTAGTTTGACTCGGATTCTGCTGCAGCATCAGATTGTTTCGTCCACAACTCAACGCTCCGGACGAATTTGAAGGTGATTCCAATTGGGTTGGAAAGTGCACAAAATCTAGTTTCCAACGAAAAAAGAATCACCCAATTCGGAGTCCGTATGAAAAACTTGTGTGCGTTTTGAGTCAGGTGTGTCTGTGCAGTCCGAATCTGAATGCAGAACGTGAGAGACTTGGACTCTATCTTCTCTTGGGCCAAAAGTGACGTGAGAGAACTTTTTGGACAGCAAATAAACATCTCTTTCTTCCTTATCTTCATATGTGAATTGTACAAATGTCCCATACACCTGCAATTAGACAAAACACAAAAGTGTGTGAAGTATTTTTGTTCTGGATAACATAAATAGATTATTGAATAGTTTGCACTAGAAATCACCTGACAAATATGCATATATGCAATATTTTTGGTCATATCCAAGGTAGTCATGTCCTCATCACCCCCTCCACAGATTTCCACCTCGGTCATATTGTCGTAGTGCTTAGGCGAAGCCCTACGTAGGTAATTTCATCATCACCGTCAACACGCCGTCGTGCTCACGAAACTCTCCCTCGGCCTCAGCTAGATCTAGAGTTCAAGGGACGTCATCGAGCTGAACGTGTGCAGATAGTGGAGGTGTCATGCATTCGGTACTGGATCGGTTGGATCGCGAAGATGTTCGACTACATCAACAACGTTACTAAACGCTTCCGCTTTCGGTCTACGAGGGTATGTGGACATACTCTCCCCGCTCGTTGCTATGCTTCTCCTAGATAGATCTTGCGTGATCGTAGGTAAAATTGTTCAAATACTGCGTTCCCCAACAGTGGCATCCGAGCCAGGTCTATGTGTAGATGTTATATGCATGAGTAGAACACAAAGAGTTGTGGGCCATAATAGTCATACTGCTTACCAACAACGTCTTAATTTGATTCGGTGGTATTTTTGGATGAAGCGTCCCGGACCGACATTACATGACCGCGATCATGAGACTGGTTCTACCAACGTGCTTTGCACACAGGTGGCCAGCGGGTGTCTGTTTCTCCAACTTCAGTTGAATCGAGTTTGACTACGCCTGGTCCTTGTTGAAGGTTAAAACATCACACTTGACAAAAAATCGTTGTGGTTTTGATGCGTAGGTAAGAACGGTTCTTGCTAGAAGCCCGTAGCAGCCACGTAAAACTTGCAACAAAAAAGTAGAGGACGTCTAACTTGTTTTTGCAGGGCATGTTGTGATGTGATATGGTCAAGACGTGATGATATATAAATTGCTGTATGAGATGATCATGTTTTCTTAAAGTTATCAACAACTAGTAGTAGCCCTATGGTTGTCTCTTTATTGCATAAGATGCAAGCACCATATGATTGCTTTACTTTATCACCATGTGATAGCAGTAGTTGCAAAAGCAATAGTTGGTGAGACGACCATGTGATGACACATTGATAGAGATCAAGATCATGGAGATCATGGTGTCATGCCGGTGACAATGGAGATCATGACGGTACTTTTCTGATGGCCATATCATGTCACATATTTTGATTGCATGTGATGTTTATCTTTTATGCATCTTATTTTGCTCAGTACAACGGTAGCATTATGAGATGATCCCTTACTAAATTTCAAGGTATAAGTATTCTCCCTGAGTATGCACCATTGCGACAGTTGTTCGTGCTGAGACGCACGGGATGATCAGGTGTGATAAGATATACATTCACATACAACGGGTGCAAGCCAGTTTTGCACACACAGAATACTTGGGTTAAACTTCACGAGCCTAGCATATGCAGATATGGCCTCAGAACACTAAGACCGAAAGGTCGAACGTGAATCATATAGTAGATATGATCAACATAGTTTAGTTGAGTTGGATCACGTGATGATCGGACATGGTTTAGTTGATTTGCATCATGTGATCATGTAGATGACTAGAGGGATGTCTATCTAAGTGGGAGTTCTTAAGTAATATGATTAATTGAACTTTAATTTATCATGAACTTAGTCCTGATAGTATTTGCATATCTATGTTGAAGATCAATAGCTTGCAATGTAGCTCCCCGTTTATTTTTTGATATGTTCCTAGAGAAAAATAAGTTGAAAGTTCATAGTAGCAATGATGCGGACAAGGTTCGTGATTCAAGGATTATCCTCATTGCTGCACAGAAGAATTATGTCCTTGATGCACCGCTAGGTGACAGACCTATTGCAGGAGCAGATAACAGACATTATGAACGTTTGGCAAGCTCGGTATGATAACTACTTGATAGTTTAGTGTGCCATGCTTTACGGCTTAGAACCGGGACTTAAAAAACCTTTTGAACACCACGGAGCATATAAGATGTTCCGAGAGCTGAAATTTGTATTTCAGACTCATGCCCGAGTCGAGAGGTATGAGACCTCTGACAAGTACTTTGCCTACAAGATGGAGGAGAATAGCTCAACCAGTGAGCATGTGCTCAGATTGTCTGAGTACTACAATCGCTTGAATCAAGTGGGAGTTAATCTTCCAGATGAAATAGTGATTGATAGAGTTCTCTAGTCAGTATCACCGAGTTACTGGAATTTCGTGATGAACTATAATATGCAAGGGATACGAAACTGATTCCCGAGCTCTTCATGATGCTGAAATTGATGAAGGTAGAAATCAAGAAAAGCATCAAATGTTGATGGTTGACAAGACCACTAGTTTCAAGTAAAAGGGCAAGGGAAAGAAAGGGAACTTCAAGAAGAATGGCAAGCAAGTTGCCACTCCCATGAAGAAGCCCAAAGCTAGATCCAAGCCTAAAACTAAGTGCTTCTACTGCGAAGGAAATGGTCACTGGAAGCGGAACTGCACCAAATACTTGGCGGATAAGAAGGATGGAAAGTGAACAAAAGTATATACGATATACATGTTATTGATGTGTACTTTACTAGTGTTCATAGTAGCCCCTGTGTATTTGATACTGGTTCAGTTGCTATGATTAGTAACTCGAAACAGGAGTTACAAAATGAACAAAGACTAGTTAAGGGCGAGGTGATGATGTGTGTTGGAAGTGATTCCAATGTTGATAAGATCACCATCGCACACTCCCTTTTCCTTCGGGATTAGTATTGGAACTAAATAAATGTTATTTGGTGTTTGCGTTGAGCATAAATATGATTCGATCATGTTTATTGCGATACAGTTATTCATTTAAATTAGAGAATAATTGTTGTTCTGTTTACATGAATAAAACCTTCTTTGGTCTTACATCCAATCTAAATGGTTTACTGAATCTCGATCACAGTGATACACATAATATTGATGCCAAAAGATGTGAAGTCAATAATGATAGTGCAACTTATTTGTGGCACTGCCGTTTAGGCCATATTGGTGTAAAGCGCATGAAGAAACTCCATGCCGATGGACTTTTGGAATCACTTGATGCTTGCGAACCATGGGTCATGGGCAAGATGACTAAGACTCCGTTCTCCAGAACAATGGAGCGAGCAACAGACTTGTTGGAAATAATACATACTGATGTGTGCGGTCCAATGAGTGTTGAGGCTCGCGGCGAGTATCGTTATTTTATGACCTTCACAGATGATTTTAGTAGATATGAGTATATCTACTTGATGAAACATAAGTCTGAAACATTTGAAAAGTTCAAAGAATTTCAGAGTGAAGTGGAAAATCATCGTAACAAGAAAATAAAGTTTCTACGATCAGATCACAGGAGACGAATATTTGAGTTACGAGTTTGGTATTCATTTGAAACAATGTGGAATAGTTTCGCAACTCACGCCACCTGGAACACCACATCGTAATGGTGTGTCCGAACGCCATAACCATACTTTATTAGATATCGTGCAACCTATGATGTCTCTTACCCAATTACAACCATTGTTTTGGGGTTTTGCATTAGAGACATCTGCATTCACGTTAAATAGGGCACCGTTAAAAATCCGTTGAGACGACACTATATGAACTGTGGTTTAGCAAGAAACCTAAGCTGCCATTTCTTAAAGTTTGGGGTTGCGATGCTTATGTGAAAAAGTTTCAACCTGATAAGCTCAAACCCAAATCGGAGAAGTGTGTCTTCATAGGATACCCAAAAGAAATTGTTGGGTACACCTTCTATCATAGATCCAAAGGCAAGATCTTTGTTGCTAAGAGTGGATCCTTTTTAGAGAAGGAGTTTCTATCGAAAGAAGTGAGTGGGAGGAAAGTAGAACTTGATGAGGTAATTGTACCTTCTCCCTTATTGGAAACTAGTTCATCACCGGAATCAGTTCCAGTGGTTCCTACACCAATTAGTGCGGAAGCTAATGATGATGATCATGAAAACTTCTGATCAAGTTACTACTGAACCTCATAGGTCAACCAGAGTAAGATCCGCACCAGAGTGGTATGGTATCCTATTCTGGAGGTCATGTTACTTGACCATGACGAACCTACAAAGTATGAAGAAGCGATGATGAGCCCAGATTTTGCAAAATGGCTTGAGGCCATGAAATCTGAGATAGAATCCATGTATGAAAATAAAGTGTGGACTTTGGTGGACTTTCCCGATGATCAGCAAGCCATTGAGAATAAATGGATCTTCAAGAGGAAGACGGACGTTGATAGTAGTGTTACTATCTACAAAGGTCAAATTGTCGAAAAAAGTTTTCGACAAGTTCAAGCTATTGACTATGATGAGATTTTCTCACTCGTAGCGATGCTTAAGTCTGTCCGAATCATGTTAGCAATTACCACATTTTATGAAATCTGGCAAATGGATGTCAAAACTGCATCCTTAATGAATTTCTTAAAGAAGAGTTGTATATGATACAACAAGAAGGTTTTGTCAATCCTAAAGATGCTAACAAAGTGTGCAAGCTCCAGCGATCCATCTATGGACTGGTGCAAGCATCTCAGAGTTGGAATATAAGCTTTGATGAGTTGATCAAAGCATATATAGTATTATACAGATTTGTGGTGAAGTCTGTATTTAAGAGAAAGTGAGTGGGAGCACCACAGCCTTTCTGATAAGTATATGTGAATGACATATTGTTAATCGAAAATGATGTAGAATTTTCTGGAAAGCATAAACGAGTGTTTGAAAGGAGTTTTTCAATGAAAGACCTCGGCATAGCTGCTTATATATTGGGCATCAAGATCTATATAGAGAGATCAAGACGCTTAATTGGACTTTCACAAAGCACATACCTTAACAAGTTTTTTAAGTAGTTTAAAATGGAACAGTCAAAGAAGGAGTTCTTGCCTATGTTGCAAGGTGTGAAGTTGAGTAAAGACTCAAAACCCGACCATGACAGAAAATAGAAAGAGAATGAAAAGTCATTCCCTATGCCTCAGTCATAGGTTCTATAAAGTATGCTATGCTGTGTACCAGACCTATTGTGCCCCTCACCATGAGTTTTGCAAGAGGGTACAATAGTGATCCAGGAGTGGATCACTGAACAGCGGTCAAAATTGTCCTTAGTGGAATAAGGAAATGTTTCTCGGTTATGGAGGTGACAAAGAGTTTGTCGTAAAGATTTACGTTGATGCAAGCTTTGACACTGATCTCAAAGACTCTAAGTATCGATCTAGATACATACTGAAAGTGGGAGCGATTAGCTAGAGTAGCTCTGTGCAGAGCCTTGTAGACATAGAAAATTTGAAAAATACATACAACTCTGAATGTGGGGGCCCACACCCTGGCCACGAGGGTGGGGGCGCACCCCCTGCCTCGTGGGCCTCCTGGCAGGCCTCCGATGCCCATCTTCTGCTATATGAGGTCTTTTACCCTGGAAAAAAATCATAAGCAAGCTTTCGGGAAGAAACACCGCCGCCACAAGGCGGAACCAATCTAGGGCTCCGGCGGAGCTGTTCTGTCGGGGAAACTTCCCTCCGGGAGGGGGAAATCATCGCCATTGTCATCACCAACGATCCTCTCATTGGGAGGGGGTCAATATCCATCAACATCTTCACCAGCACCATCTCCTCTAAAACCCTAGTTCATCTCTTGTATCCAATCTTTGTCTCAAAACCTCAGATTGGTACCTGTGGGTTGCTAGTAGTGTTGATTACTCCTTGTGGTTGATGCTAGTTGGTTTATTTGGTGGAAGATCATACGTTCAGATCCTTTATGCATATTAATACCCCTCTGATTATGAACATGAGTATAATTTGTGAGTAGTTACGTTTGTTGCTGAGGACATGGGAGAAGTCTTACTATAAGCAGTCATGTGAATTTGGTATTCGTTCGATATTTTCATGAGAGGTATGTTGTCTCTCCTCTAGTGGTGTTATGTGAACGTCGACTACATGACACTTCACCATTGTTTGGGCCTAGAGGAAGGCATTGGGAAGTAATAAGTAGATGATGGGTTGCTAGAGTGATAGAAGCTTAAACACTAGTTTATGAGTTGCTTCGTAAGGGGCTTATTTGGATCCATATGTTTCATGCTATGGTTAGGTTTACCTTAATACTTCTTTTGTAGTTGCGGATGCTTGCAATAGGGATTAATCATAAGTGGGATGCTTGTCCAAGAAAGGGCAACACCCAAGCACCGGTCCACCCACATACCAAATTATCAAAGTAACGAACGCGAATCATATGAGCGTGATGAAAACTAGCTTGACGATAATTCCCTTGTGTCCTCGGGAGCGCTTTTCTCTATATAAGATTTTGTCCAGGCTTGTCCTTTGCTAAAAAAAGGATTGGGACATCTTACTGCACCTTATTTACTTTCATTACTAGTTACCCGTTACAAATTGCCTTATCACAAAACTATCTGTTACCGATAATTTCAGTGCTTGCAGAGAATACCTTACAGAAAACCGCTTGTCATTTCCTTATGCTCCTCGTTGGGTTTGACACTCTTACTTATCGACAGGACTATGATAGATCCCCTATACTTGTGGGTCATCAAAAATCTTTTCTAGCGCCGTTGCCGGGGAGTGAAGTGCCTTTGGTAGGTGGAATTTGGTAAGGAAAATTTTATATACTATGCTGAAATTTACTGTCAGTTGTTACTATGGAACATAATCCTTTGAGGGGCTTGTTCGGGGTATCTTTACCCCGACCAGTAGAGCAAAGAGTTGCTCCTCAACCTACTAAACCTACTGAAAATGTTTACTTTGAAATTCCTCTGGGTATGATAGAGAAACTGCTAACTAATCCTTTTACAGGAGATGGAACATTACATCCCGATTTGCACCTAATCTATGTGGATGAAGTTTGTGGATTATTTAAGCTTGCAGGTATGCCCGAGGATGTTATCAAGAAGAAGGTCTTCCCTTTATCTTTGAAGGGAAAGGCATTGACATGGTTTAGGATATGTGATAATATGGGATCATGGAAGTACAACCGATTGAAATTGGAATTTCATCAGCAGTTTTATCCTATGCATCTTGTTCATCGTGATCGTAATTATATATATAATTTTTGGCCTCGCGAAGGAGAAATCATCACTCAAGCTTGGGGGAGGATTAAATCAATGTTACATTCATGCCCAGTCATGAGCTCTCAAGAGAAATTATTATTCAAAAAATTTATGCTCGGCTTTCTCTCAATAATCGCTCCATGCTCGATACTTCTTGTACTGGTTCTTTTATGATGAAGACTATTGAATTCAAATGGGATTTATTGGAAAGAATTAAATGTAACTATGAAGATTGGGATCTTGACAAAGTTAAGGAGTCAGGTATAACACCTAAGTTTGATTATGTTAAATCTTTTATGGATACCGATGTTTTCCGTGAATTTAGCACTAAATATGGACTTGACTCTGAGATAGCAGCTTCTTTCTGTGAATCCTTTGCTACTCATGTTGACCTCCCTAAGGAGAAGTGGTTTAAATATAATCCTCCCATTGAAGTAAAAGTAGTTGCACCTATTAAAGTTGAAGAAAAGACTATCACTTATAATGTTGATCCTATTGTTCCTACTGCTTATATCGAGAAACCACCTTTCCCTGCTAGAATAAAGGATCATGCTAAAGCTTTAACCGTGGTTCGTAAGAGTAACACTAGAACACCTACATCCCCTGAGCAAATTAAAGTTGAACCTAGTGTTGCTATGGTTAAAGATCTCTTGGCTGATAATATTGATGGGCATGTTATTTACTTCTGTGATGAAGCTGCTAGAATTGCTAGACCTGATACTAAAAATAAACATATACCTATTGTAGGCATGCCTGTTATTTCTGTTAAAATAGGAGATCATTGCCATCATGGCTTATGTGATATGGGTGCGAGTGCAAGTGCAATACCTCATTCCTAATACAAAGAAATTATGCATTATATTGCACCTGCTGAGATAGAGGAAACTGATGTTACAATTAAGCTTGCCAATAGAGATACTATTTCACCAGTTGGGATTGTTAGAGATGTTGAAGTCTTGTGTGGGAAATTTAAATATGCTGCTGAATTTCTTGTTCTTGGTTCCCCACAAGATAACTTTTGTCCCATTATATTTGGTAGACCCTTCTTGAATACTGTCAATGCTAGGATAGACTGCAAAAAGGATGTTGTTACTATTGGTCTAGGGAATATGTCTCATGAATTTAATTTTGCTAAATTTTGTAAACAACCCCATCATAAAGAATTACCTAGTAAAGATGAAATTATTGGTCTTGCATCTATTGTCGTGCCTCCTAATGATCCTTTAGAACAATATTTGCTCAACCATGAAAATGATATGTTTATGAATGAAAGAAGGGAAATAGATGAAGTATTCTTTAAACAGGGACCTATTTTGAAACACAACATGCCTGTTGAAATCCTAGGGGACCCTCCTCCACCCAAGGGTGATCCCGTGGTTGAGCTTAAATCATTACCTGATACTCTTAAATATGCTTACCTTGATGAGAAGAAGATATATCATGTTATTATTAGTGCTAACCTTTCAGAGCATGAAGAAAAGAACTTATTGAAAACTCTGAAGAAGCACCGTGCTGCTATTGGATATACTCTTGATGATCTTAAGGACATTAGTCCCACTCTATGCCAAGACAAAATAAAATTGGAGAAAGACGCTAAACCAGTTGTTGATCACCAACGACGGTTAAATCCTAAGATGAAAGAAGTGGTAAGGAAAGAAATACTAAAGCTTCTGGAGGCAGGTATAATTTATCCCGGTGCTGATAGTCAGTGGGTAAGTCCTGTCCATTGTGTCCCTAAGAAGGGAGGTATTATTGTTGTTCCTAATGATAAAGATGAATTGATCCCACAAAGAATTGTTACAGGATACATAATGGTAATTGATTTTCGTAAATTAAATAAGGCTACTAAAAAGGATCATTACCTTTACCTTTTATTGATCAAATTCTAGAAAGATTATACAAACATACACATTTTTGCTTTCTAGATGGTTATTTTGGTTTCACTCAAATACCTGTGTCAAAAGAGGATCAAGAAAGGACCACTTTTACTTGTCCTTTCGGTAACTTTGCTTATAGACGTATGCCTTTTGGTTTATGCAAGGCACCTACTACCTTTCAAAGATGCATGATGGCTATATTCTCTGATTTTTGTGAAAAGATTGTTGAGGTTTTCATGGATGATTTCTCCATTTGTGGAACTTCTTTTGATGATTGCTTGAGCAACCTTGATCGAGTTTTGCAGAGATGTGAAGAAACTAATCTTGTCTTGAACTGGGAGAAGTGCCGCTTTATGGTTAATGAAGGTATTGTATTGGGCATAAAGTTTCTGAAAGAGGTATTGAAGTTGATAAAGCTAAAGTTGATGCTATTGAGAAGATGCCATGTCCTGATAACCCACAAGTATAGGGGATCGCAACAGTTTTCGAGGGTAGAGTATTCAACCCAAATTTATTGATTCGACACAAGGGGAGCCAAAGAATATTCTCAAGTATTAGTAGTTGAGTTTTCAATTCAACCACACCTGGATAGCTTAATATCTGAAGCAAAGTATTTAGTAGTAAAGTAGTATGGAAGTAACGGTAATGGTAGCGAAAGTGAAAGTAGTAGCTTTGTAGTAATTGTAATAGTGGCAATGGAAAAGTAACTAAGCAAAGAGCAATATGTGAAAAGCTCGTACGCATTGGATCGGTGATGGAGAATTATGTCGGATGTGATTCCTCATGTAATAGTTATAACATAGGGTGACACAGAACTAGCTCCAGTTCATCAATGTAATGTAGGCATGTATACCGAATATAGTCATACATGTTTATGGAAAAGAACTCGCATGACATATTTTTTCCTACCCTCCCGTGGCAGCGGGGTCCTATTGGAAACTAAGGGATATTAAGGTCTCCTTTTAATAGAGTACCGGACCAAAGCATTAACACTTAGTGAATACATGAACTCCTCAAACTACAGTCATCACCGGTAAGTATCCCAATTATTGTCACTTCGGGGTTAACGGATTATAACACATAATAGGTGACTATAGACTTGCAAGATAGGATCAAGAGCTCACATATATTCATGAAAACATAATAGGTTCAGATCTGAAATCATGGCACTCAGGCCCTAGTGACAAGCATTAAGCATAGCAAAGTCATAGCAACATCAATCTCAGAACATAGTGGATACTAGGGATCAAACCCTAACAAAACTAACTCAATTACATGGTAAATCTCATCCAACCCATCACCGTCCAGCAAGCCTACGATAGAATTACTCACGCACGGCGGTGAGCATCATGAAGTTGGTGTTGGAGGAAGGTTGATGATGACGATGGCGACAACTTCCCCTCCCCAGAGCCCCGAACGGACTCCAAATCAGCCCTCCTGAGAGAGATTAGGGCTTGGTGGCGGCTCCGTATTGTAAAACGCGATGAATCCTTCTCTCTGATTTTTTTCTCCCCGAACGTGAATATTGTCGGATATCAGGTTCCGGCAAAACCCTTAAGGTTCAAACTCTGGGGTGCGTGTGAAGATCTTCCCCCTACCAATCCACGTCCCAATGCCTTGCTGAGAATCTAAGCTACGCGATGAACAACACAAGGGACACAAGGTTTATATTGGTTTGGGCCACCGTTGTGGTGTAATACCCTACTCCAGTGGGTGGTTTGGTGGATTGCCTCAGGGGCTGATGATGGACAGTACAAAGGAAGAACAGCCTCGCGAGAGGAGTTCTGGGGCTGGTGTGGTGAACTACTTGGGTGAGTTTGATCACCTGTGGATCTGATGAGAACTCCGTCCCCTCTACTATGGTGGTTATCTCTATATATAGAGACCCTAGTCCTTTTCCCAAATATTGAGCGAGAAGGGCGCCAACAATGGCCATTTAGAAGGGGAACATCTAGTACAAGTTATCCTGACTAAAGTTGGTCTTCGGCTGCCAAAGGCACTGGCGATGACGCCGTCTTGGGCTCCACAGTGACCTCCGTCCTGCCGCTCTGCTGGTCTTGGTCTCATTGCACCGAAATGGTAACCTTTGCTTGGTGCCTCGGTACTCCACGCCTGCGCTCGCCCCCTTTGCACCAAAGAGGAAACATGGACACTGCGTAGGCCGGCGCCCGCCTAGCGCCCTCCTGGTCTCGATCGTCATAGCTTGCGTCACGAGCACCTCGCGAGGTACCCCTGCCTTGATCTCTTCGCCTCCTCACGAGCCTCCCTGGTGAGGCCGTCCCTGAGGAAGCCTTGCGTCGTCCACCGCGCGAGGCTTGGCCCCTCGCGAGGGCCTTGAGCTTGAGTTGATGAAGATGGGCCGTACTGAGCCACCCCTTGAGCCACGCCGCAGGCCGTAGGCAGGCAAGTCGGGGACCCTCGTTCCCAGAACACCGACAGTAGCCCCCGGGCCCAAGGCGCGCTCGGACTTGTCTTAGCAGCAAAGCGAAAGGGCAAGTGCGGAGCGCCGTGGGCCCCAACAGCATGCGGCCTTGGTCGCCGCGTGGAGGTTGATTGGACGTGGGCGTCTCCGCTTCCCCATGCTGCCTCGGCAACTGCCCGTCTGACAAAAGGTTGGCTCGGGTTAGGCTTACCTTCATTGCTCTCATTCGCCTTGCTCCAGATCCCCTTTCTTGCTCTTGCCCTCCTGCTTCCAAAATCTCCAGATCCGCCTCATCCTTTCTCCTTCAGCGAGCATAGGCGCCCCGCAAGACCGCGGCCGGGGCTCCATCGGCCTGGTACTCGCCAGCTCTGGATCCCCCAAACATGACGGAGAAGAGTCTCGCCCTCACGTGCCTGATGACGGCGACGCAAGGCAGCGAGATGGGGGAGACTGCACTCCGGCCCGGCTCCGCCCAGCTGGAGGACAAGGGGAGCACCTTCTATCCCTTCTTCATGAGCACCATCATCGCTGGCCTGGTGCCTCCTTTCTCCTAGTTCTTCTATGATGTCCTCCGCCATTATAAGCTGCAGGCTCTACATCTCCATCCCAACTTTGTTCTCCTTCTGTCGATTTTCGCCTACTACTGCGAGGCGCATGTTGGGGTGATGCCCTCCATGGCCTTGCTGCGCCACTTCTTCTTCCTCCGAGTCACTGGCGCCAACATCTCAGCGTGCGCAAGCTTCATTGCATACTCCAAAGCCAACGCGATCTCGAAGGCCGGGAAGAGGGCCGACGGCTTCCGGAGCAAGTGGGTCATGCTGGATGTCGGATGCATCAACTCTCGGCTGGCACTGCCCACGGGGCTGCCCCAGACTGTCGAGGCATGGTCCCGTGAGAAGCTTGACGACCGGCGGGCGAAGCTTGTGCTGGAGAAGATGAATGCTGACCTGAGGCCGATCAACATGAAGGCAGCGAAGCTGACCGGGGCCATGCCCCTGGGGGAGTTCTTGGCGTATCGGATGGCTCCACTTCAGGCGCACTCGCGCCCATTGTGGAGACTCGAGGATGCGGACGCCGTCCTCCGCCTCAACTCGGAGGCCCTGGCTGACGAAGATCTGACCGCAGCCCTCTGCTTCCTGGTCGGAGAGGACGTGGCAAGTCCGGAGGGCACTCCTGTCCCCTTGTTCCTTCGCGACGACTGGGAGCAGGTGGTGGACGCCATGCCCACCTTTGATGGGGATGGTCTGGTGCCGGCGGAGGCTCCTGAGGGCCAGGCGACGATGGTGACGGTGGACTTGTCCTTCGATGATTCCGGCGGGGGAGAGGAGGAAGATGAGGAGGAGGAGGAGCGCGACTCGGAGGCGACCACCGAGGAGACGGGGGAGACTTCCCCCTGGCACAGGTCCAGTGCCCTCCACTCCATGCCGGACGACAACGAGTCCGGCACCAGGCGAGGGGGAGAGGACCCGCCCGTGATCCCAAAGAAGGACATGTCGGGGCTGATCTCCAGAGGGTCTACTCCGGCTCCGATACTGCCTGGAGCCAGCTCCAGCCCTTCTGGTGCACCTTCCTCTGCTGCCGGACCTCCCGAGGCTGCGCCCCGCAAGAGGCTCTCGGGCTTTAAGCTCGGCAGGAGGCCGTTGGAGCTTGCCGTGACTAGCCAGTAAGTACTCGAACTCTGCTTTGCTCTCGCCTTTGCTTTCAGGGCTTGAGATCCTCCATTGTTTGGGTAGGCCGCCGCCTGCGGCGAAGAGGCTGAAGGGGGACACGGCGGCCCCACTCGGGGCAAGCTCGTCTGTTGTGGCCGTGCCTTCACTTGTGGGAAGGGGAGGAAGTGGAGCTCGCACCTCCCCTGCCTGATCGTCCTCGCAAGGCCAGGAGGGACACTCTGGCGGGGGGCTAGCCCCCATGACCCCGCTGACTCTGGAGGCACCGGCGCTTGACGCTGTCGCCGAGGTTGCCAAGGCTCAGGAGGTCCTGACCTCTCAAGCCGTCATCACGCTGCCGTATTCTCCTCCTACTCCACCGGTTCCCGTCTCCTCTGCCTCCTCCGCCGCCTTGGACCATGCTGCTGATGAGCTGAGTCGGCTGCGAGAAGATCTCCAGGGCGCCAACCCCCGCCTGCTGGCCGGGCGCCTGGAGCTGGTCTTTGGCAGGGTTCGCTCTGACGCCTCCGTCCAAGCGGCGCTGAGCGAGGCTGTGACAGCTTCCGAGGAGGAGAAGCAAGTCGCCTCCCAGGCCATAGCCGCTCGCGACGCAGCGTTGAAGGATGCTTCAACTGTCAGGGGCCGCTGCAAGGCGCTGGAGGACAAGCTGCAAAGCCTGCATGATAAGCTCGCCAAGGAGGTTCGCGACCGTCAGGCGAAGGAGGAAGAGATGAAGGCTCAGGAGGCCGCCGTCAGGGACCGCGACGCCGAGCTCTCAGCTGATCGCGGCCGGCTGAAGATGCTGGAACAGAGGCTGAAGGTGGAGAGGATTGAGCTGGACGCCAAGGCGAAGGTCTTGGCCGAGGATCGCGAGGCCTTCACAGACTACACGATGAGATCTCGCAAAGCGCTGAAGTCGCTTTATGACGATGGTCTGGAGAAGCCGCTGGCCGGAGCCACGGAAGGCCCCACCAAGCTACTTCCCTTCCTGGTCGAGGCGCTTGAAGAGGTCGTGACCGGCATCGGCCCCATGGCCGAGGTTGAAGCTCGCGTCCTTTCGTCCGCAGCGCTGACGCGGATCCTCAGCCACGTCTACCTTCGCAACCCCGATGCCAACCTTGACGACCTGCTGGAGCCTGTGGAAGCCGAGCGCTTCGCCGCTGCTGCTGAGGCCATGAAGGGCCGAGTGGAGGCCTTGCTGGTGAAGGTCCGCGCCTTCGCCACCGCGCCCAAGGCAAGTGCTGCTGGTTCTGTGGCCTCGGGAGGTGGAGCTGACAAGCGCGACCCCACCACGAGCGACGGCGCTGCCCAAGGGTGATCTCCTCGTGGCTTCTTTCCTATTTCAACTCCTGCAACATGCACCGTGCCTCATGGAGGCGTTTAAACTTGTGTTTGGTATCGTGAGGACAATTTATGGTCTATAATATTTGCTTCTGAATTTGCAAGATTTTGCGGGTTTCCTTCCTATTTGCTTTGTGTTCTACGTCGGCAGGGCCCGGCCCCGCGCATACCTCAGCCGTTGTTAGCCCCGACCGGATCAGCAGGACATGACCAAGGAGTGAGGGGCTATGTGGCAAGTTAGGCTCCTGAGTCATGATGCTAGGGAGTCCCCCTTGACGCGCAAACAACAAATAGGGAGGGGGTGTAGGAGTAGATCTGTCGTTCTACGTCGGCAGGGCCCGACCCCCGCGCATACCTCACTCGCCGTTAGCCTTTCGGAACTAAGGAGTGAGGGGCTACGTCACCAGTGAGGCTCCTGAGTCGCGATGCTCAGGAGTCCCCCTTGACGCTCAAACGGTTTTCATTCCTTGGCTCCGCTCAGGGAGGGGCGTGCGACGACCAGGTCCGAGGGACCTGGCTGGGTGGCATGCCCTCGGGCGTGACCCGGGCGTAGCCCCCGTGTCCATCCCCCTCGCGCGGCACTCCCGAGGGGAGGCATTGCGATGAGGCCAGACACTAAGCTCTGGGCTCCATGTGGTTGATACAGTCGTGGGCTGCCCTCAGTTGTTTATCACCAGCACGGAGCATAGCGCTTCTGTATGTGTATGGGCATAGCCGCTCCTCGGCAGTATCGTCAGCCAGTGCAGAGCATGGTGCTTCCACTGGTACGTGGGAGCCCCCCCCCCTCCGGGAGGAGCCCCTGGGGCGTGTACAGCCCCGCCCTGACACGTGGCTGGCACGATAGGGCTAGACAAGGTGTATCTGGGCACTCGTGAGCCAGCACGGGCTCATGAGGCCCTACGTCAAGGCGGGTTGCGCCTGATCTTGAGCCTTGGGCGGCTGAGTGTTCTTGCAAGGTGGTTAGATGCAAATGCTCTACATCCTCAGGTCCCGGCCCTCGAGCAAGCTCAGCCGCCGCTGGTATGCCAGGTTGCGATGCCGTGGACAAGGCCAGGGGGTGAGGGCTGGAGAGCTAGTAAGAGATCCTGAGTCGCGATGCTCAGGGGGCCCTTTTAACGCACAAGCGGTTTGCATGAGGGATAAAAAGGGGCCACAATGGGCGATAGATGATAATAATAGGCAAGTTAAACATGAAGAGCAAATCAGCTTAGATAGATGCAGGAAAGATACATGGCACTGGGTTAGACCCGAGCGGCTTGGGGATGATGCAGCCCGAGGGGCGCCCCCAGCAAAGTGAACTAAAGACATAAGCAAAACGGATACATGCCGCAGGGACGGACCCACGCGACCTGGGAATGATGCAGCCCTGAGGGCGCTCCCAGCTGAAACGAAACTCGAAAGATGTCACCTGATATCATTGTAGACCGGGTGTTGGAGTAGCCGACGACGCATGGTGAAGAAGCCGATCCTCACGAGCCATCGGAGCCCTGAGCCTCGGGAGGCTCTCGGGTCCGGGCGGCTCCTCAAGGTCCATCTCCATCTCCGCTAGGAACGCACAGTGCCTGGCCTCCTGAGCTTCCAGAATGCTCCGCATTAGGCGCTGGTGAGCAGCTGTGTTTGGCACACCGAAAGGCATGCAAACATAGCTGCGTGGTGGACCCTCATAACGTCCCACACGCGAAGGACAGAAACGCTCCTGAGATGTGGCTCGGTTGAGCCCTGGGTAGTCGATGCAGACGCGCAGCCCACCATCCTCGCCTAGATGGGGAGCTACGCCGGATAGGCGGCGACTGCCGCGCATGACTCTCGATTCGTGCAGCTCCAGAGTGACCTTGGTGATGAACTCCTGAGGGTTGGGCCCTCCTTGTCTCATGCCTTCCTGAGGGAAACATGCCACAAAGCACACCTCCAAGTGGTGCCCGAGCGCCTCCCTCATGGTCTTGGCAAAGTCTGAGGCCCTCCAGGAGAGAGCCCCCGAGCCTTGCCTGAGGAGGGCGCCGGGTGCGCCTTCCTATGCGATGGAGGGAGGCGCCCCTTGGACGGGCGCAGATCCTCGCGCGGTGCCTCCGGAGATGCCTGCCTCCTGAGGCCTTGAGCTAGGTGATGTCTTCTTCTTCTTGGGAACTGCCTCGAGAGGGTTCCCGCTCTTGCTGTCTGGGTCCTCGACTGATGCAGCTTGGAAGGCATGCTCGAGAGAGCACACCACATCTTTCTCTTCACAGGGGACTGTGATGACTCTTCCGCTTCTTGGCATCTTGAGGACATTGTAACCATGGTGAGTCACTGCCATGAACTTGGCCAGGGTTGGATACTGAGAATGGCATTGTATGGCAGGCGAATGTGGGCAACGTCGAAGGCGATGAGCTTGGTACGGTAGTTCTTGCACAGTCCAAAGGTGACAGGGAGGCGGACCTACCCTATCGGGGTGGTGGAGCCATCAGTGACTCCTGAGAAAGGCTTGGTCGGCTGAAGCTGGTCATATGGCACTTGGAGATTGTTAAATGTCTCGACGGACAGAACACTGAGTCCTGCGACGCCTTCGATGAGGATCCTGGTAACTTGCACATTGCTGATGACTGGGGAACAAAGCATTGGGAGGACCCCGGCAGTAGCCGCGCACTTGAGCTGGTCCGCTGAGCTGAACCTGATGGCACACGTGGACCACCTAAGAGGGCGCGTGGCCTCAAGCTTGGGGAGGATTGCGTTCACCTCGCGAGCAAACTGCTTGAAGATGCGCTGAGAAGCTGGGGCTTGGGCACCGCCCAAGATGCAAGCGATAGCACGTGGCTCCTGGAAGACCCCAGCCCCCTCACCCTGATGATGGTCGTCATTCCTTCTTAGCGGTGGTGGCATAGGAGGAAGGCCTACGTTGCCCTACAGGCGATCCTCGCGAGGCTGATCCCTCCAAGCCCCCTCGCGAGGCTGGTCCTGCTAGCGGTCCTCGCGAGGTCGGTCACGCCACCCTTGGCGAGGGCCTCGGTCGTCCCATCATCCTCCACCTCTTCCTCCTCCTCGGCCATAGCCCCGATCGTTGCGCTCGGGGCATCGACCCATACGTCCTTCTCGCACGGCCCTGAGCTCTTGGCATTCATTGGTGTTGTGGGTGTGGAGGTCGTGGTACACGTAGTACCGGTTGCCCTTGAACGACTCTGGCTGGTCCCTGCCGCGCTTCGTGTCTGGCTTTGCTGCGAGCACGGCTGCTCCTTTGTGCTTCACATCCTTGGCCTTGGCTTTCTTCTCTTTAGGGTCAGCAGCTGGGAGCTCGATAAGGGAGAGGCGTCCCTCCTCATCCCTTGCGCACTTGGTCGCCAGGTTGAACAGCTCCAGAGATGTGCACAGATCCTCGTGGATTGCCAGTTCCTCCTTCATCTTGACGTCACGAATGCCATCAGAGAATGCTGAGATGATGGCCTCCTCGGTCACCTTGGGAATATTGAGGCGAGCGTTGTTGAAGCGCTGGATGTACTTCTGCAGGGTCTCTCCAGGTTGCTGCTTGATGCGGCGCAGGTCACCCACGACTGGAGGACAACCGCGAGTGCCCTGGAAGTTGGCGATGAAGCGGGTGCACATCTCGTCCCAAGAGGAGATCGTGCCGGGAGGCAGGTTCAGGAGCCACGTGCGGGCACCATCCTTGAGCGCCATGGGAAACCAATTCCGCATGACCTTCTCGTCTCCGTTGGTCGCTTCGATGCCAAGTTCGTAGAGCTGCAGGAACTCCGCAGGGTCGGCAGTTCCGTCATAGCGAGGAGGCAGATCCGGCTTGAACTTGCCCAGCCAGGCGACACTGTGTAGCTCGGTGGTGAAGGCGCAGCAGCCTGTGGTGGCCACCGGAGCCCTTTGCTGACGTGGGGCTTGCTCCTGGGGATTCCTATGCGCCACCGCCAGCGGCAGCGCGGGGTCTTGACGTGGTGGCACAGGGATGTGGTCGCGATGTGCTGGAGCAGGGAGCACGCGAGCACCTTCTTTTGGGCGAGGGATTTCTTGGCAGCTCCTTTCTTGTTGTGCGGGCGCTGGATGCAGTGGGTCTCGTCCAGGGGCCGCGCGCCTTGGAGCCAGGGCACCTTCTTGGGGAGGAGGTGGTGGAGGAACCTCCTGAGCTGCATCACCCATGCAGGACGGAGGGCGAGGCAGCGAGAGGGATGGTGCAGGGGAGCCCTCTGCAGCGCTGACGAGATCGGTGATGCGAGCGAGCCACTCCTCGTAGAGGTCGTCGACGGGACGGTAGTGAAGGAGCTCGTGTGCCAGGAGTAATGCGGCATGCGCATCCGTGGGAGCGCAACGGGCGTGAGACGATGAACCAGCTGGAGTCAGCGACAGAGTGGCGGTGCGGCCTTCCCGCCGCACCGAGGGATACAGTGACGATGCCTGCTGCTCATTCCCCGCTGGGCCATTGGCGGCATTGGCGGCTGGCGATGGAGAACGACAGGGAGGACCACCGACGAGAGCCGTCTGGGCGACATAGGTGGCGAGAGCAGCCCGACGCTCGGCACGAGCCCGGCGAGCGTCAGCTATGGATGCAACGAACGGTCGAACACAGAATAGCGGAAGAAAGATTCCGGTGCACCACTACCTGGCGCGCCAAATGTCGGATATCAGGTTCCGGCAAAACCCTTAAGGTTCGAACTCTGGGGTGCACGCGATTATCTTCCCCCTACCGATACACGTCCCAACGTCTTGCTGAGAATCTAAGCTACGCGATGAACAACACGAGGGACACAAGGTTTATACTGGTTCGGGCCACCGTTGTGGTGTAATACCCTACTCTAGTGGGTGGTGTGGTCAATTGCCTCAGGGGCTGATGATGGACAGTACAAAGGAAGAACAGCCTCGCGAGAGGTGTTCTGGGATGGTGTGGTGAACTACTTGGGTGAGTTCGATCACCTCTGGATCTGATGAGAACTCCATCCCCTCTGCTGTGGTGGTTATCTCTATATATAGAGGCCCTGGTCCTCTTCCCAAATATTGAGTGGGAAGGGCGCCAACAACGGCCATTTTGAAGGGGAACATCTAGTACAAGTTATCCTGACTAAAGTTGGTCTTCGGCTGCCAAAGGCACTGGCGATGACGCCGTCTTGGGCTCCACGGTGACCTCCGTCCTGCCGCTCTGCTGGTCTTGGTATCATTGCACTGAAATGGTAACCTTTGCTTGGTGCCTTGGTACTCCACGCCTGCGCTTGCCCCCTTTGCACCAAAGAGGAAACAAGGACACTACGCAGGCTGGCGCTCGCCTGGCGCCCGCCTGGTCTCGATCGTCATGGCTTGCGTCATGAGCACCTCGCGAGGTACCCCTGCCTTGATCTCTCCGCCTTCTCGCGAGCCTGCCTAGTGAGGTCGTCCCTGAGGAAACCTTGCGTCGTCCGCCCCGCGAGGGTCTTGAGCTTGAGTTGATGAAGATGGGCCGTACTGGGCCACCCCTTGAGCCACGCCGCAGGCCACAGGCAGGCAAGTCTGTGGACCCCCGTTCCCAGAACATTGACAGTAGCCCCCGGGCCCAAGGCATGCTCGGACTTGGCTTAGCAGTGAAGCGAAAGGGCAAGTGCGGAGCGCCACGGGCCCCAACAGCCTACGCCCTTGGTCGCCGCATGGAGGTTGATTGGACGTGGGCGTTCCCGCTTCCCCACGATGCCTCGGTAACTGCCCATCTGACAAAAAAGTTGATTCTTTCGCGCGGAGTTGAGGTTGGTGGAGCACCAGGGGGCCCACGAGGCAGGGGCGCGCCCAGGGGGGTTGGAGCGCCCCCACCCTCATGGACAGGGTGTGGCCCCCCTGGCCTTGATTCTTTCACCAGTATTTTTAATTAATTCTAAAAATATTCTCCGTGAAGTTTTAGGTCATTCCGAGAACTTTTATTTCTGCACAAAAATAACACCATGGCAATTCTGCTGAAAACAACGCCAGTCCGGGTTAGTTCCATTCAAATCATGCAAGTTGGAGTCCAAAACAAGGGAAAAAGTGTTTGGAAAAGTAGATACGATGGAGATGTATCAACTCCCCTAAGCTTACACCTTTTCTTGTCCTCAAGCAATTCAGTTGACATACTGAAAGTGGTAAAGAAAAACTTTTACAAACTCTGTTTGCTCTTGTTGTTGCAAATATGTAAAGCTAGCATTCAAGTTTTCAGCAAAGATTATGAACTAACCATACTCATAATAACATTTAGATCTCATGTTTACTCATCAATGGCATAATTGTGACGCCCCGATTCAACCGTACACTAATCATGCACGCAAATGTGTACAATCAAGATCAGGGACTCACGGGAAGATATCACAACACAACTCTAAAAGTAGAATAAGTCATACAAGCATCATATTACAAGCCAGGGGCCTTGAGGGCTCGAATACAAGTGCTCTATCATAAGTGAGTGAGCGGAAGCAACAATATCTGAGTACAGACATAAGTTAAACAAGTTTGCCTTAAGAAGGCTAGCACAAAAGTAACGATGATCGAAAAGGCGAGGCCTCCTGCCTGGGTCCTCCTAACTACTCCTCGAATTCGAACTCCGTGTAAAACCATCCTCGGGATCCTCTGGCTCCTGGACTCCAACGTCTGGTTGCGGCATCCGGGAAGAAGAGGAAAAAGAGGGAAAAGAGGGAGCAAAGCAACCGTGAGTACTCATCCAAAGTACTCGCAAGCAAGGATCTACCCTACAAATGCATGTGTATATGTGTAAAGAGACAATATCTGTGGACTGAACTGCAGAATGCCAGAATAAGAGGGGGATAGCTAGTCCTATCGAAGACTACGCTTCTAGCAGCCTCCATCTTGCAGCATGTCGAAGAGAGTAGATTGAAGTCCTCCAAGTAGCATCGCATAGCATAATCCTACCCGGCGATCCTCCCCTCGTCGCCCTGTGGAAAAGCAATCACCGGGTTGTCTCTGGAACTTGTCTGGGTGTGTTTTATTAAGTATCCGGTTCTAGTTGTCATAAGGTAAAGGTACAACTCCGGGTCGTCCTTTTACCTAGGGACATGGCTATTCGAATAGATAAACTTCCCTGCAGGGGTGCACCACATAACCCAACATGCTCGATCCCCTTTGGCCAAACACACTTTCCTAGGTCATGCTCGGCCTCGGAAGATCAACACGTCGTAGCCCTACCTAGGCACAACAGAGAGGTCAGCACGCCGGTCTAAATCCTATGCGCGCAGGGGTTTTGGCCCATCGCCCATTGCACACCTGCACGTTGCGAGGGCTGCCGGTGAGCAGACCTAGCAACCTCCATTACAATGGAAGTTGCGTTACACGGTCCAACCCGTCGTGCGCCGCTCAGTCGCTGATGTCAAGAAGGCTTCGGCTGATACCACGACGTCGAGTGCCCATAAGTATTCCCGCATAGTTGGTTAGTGATAGAAGCGGAGGTGTCCCGTCTTTCGATGAGATGATGGATATCGCTTTGGTGGAAGTCGACTTTGACGATCCGACTACGAACGTGCGAGGACATCGCGCCTTAGCAATCGCTAAACCAACTCCGAGAGGTTATTGACCACGCCGGAGCACGATCAACCTGACCACGAGGGTCTGTTTCCTGCGAGCAAACGAAGAACAAGCAAGAAACTAAGATTGCAATTTGGATATTGCAAATATAAGATGAAAGCTTTATTGATCAAGGTGGGGTTCTGTGACGCCTTTGTCTGGTCGTTGAACACAAACGAAGTACGCGAAGTTGCAGCTATGGCGAACTTTTAATATAAACAAAACCCAAGGAAAAGCTACTAGATGGATCTACTTATATAGGAGCAAGGGGTGGCGGCCAAGGAGGTGGGAGGACGTCCCAAGGCAGCCTAAAACTAAATCTAGGTCGTACAAGGCCAATGGGCCAAGTGGAGGTGATGTAACACCTTTGGACTTGTAGTTTGACTCGGATTCTGCTGCAGCATCAGATTGTTTCGTCCACAACTCAACGCTCCGGACGAATTTGAAGGTGATTCCAATTGGGTTGGAAAGTGCACGAAATCTAGTTTCCAACAAAAAACGAATCAACCAATTCGGAGTCCGTATGAAAAACTTGTGTGCGTTTTGAGTCAGGTATGTCTGTGCAGTCTGAATCTGAATCCAGAACGTGGGAGACTTGGACTCTATCTTCTCTTGGGCCAAAAGTGACGTGAGAGAACTTTTTGGACAGCAAATAAACATCTCTTTCTTCCTTATCTTCATATGTGGATTGTACAAATGTCCCATACACCTGCAATTAGACAAAACACAAAAGTGTGTGAAGTAGTTTTGTTCTGGATAACATAAATAGATTATTGAATAGTTTGCACTAGAAATCACCTGACAAATATGCATATATGCAATATTTTTGGTCATATCCAAGGTAGTCATGTCCTCATCATCCTCCCCTTCTTGAAAATAAAGCCGTCCTCGGCGTTGCTTAATCTGAAATGTGGCTAACAAAAGAGACAAGGTGTACATGTTGTATATGTATATGTCATCCATTTTTACTTCCCTTGATTTTTGCATATATGACACATGAATATATGAGTAACTTGCATAGTTCATAAAATCTAGAGCCAAAAAATTAGCACAAGAAGTAGAAGACATGAAAATATTGCAACTCAGTTTGCACATATAAGTGAAGCTCTTATTCATTTCAAAAGATTGACAATGTTCATCATTAAACCATCCCAACATTGGTGAATAAACCTTACTTGCATCAAATTTACATGCTACAACATGCTTAAATAAGCAAACATGCAATAAGTCATTCAACACAGAATCATCACCAAGATTAGAGGTCATATCAAAATGATTAAACATTGGTTCTTTTGCATCAATAGTTAATTCAATGGGTGCACTCAAAATTGTTGGTATTTCAGTTGTTTGATCACATGGCAAAGTCAAATTATCAACGTAGTCCTCTAAAATAGGTGGTGTGATCAAAGTAGTGGGTAGCTCATCAGATGGTGCATTCAAATTGACAAGGCATTCATCATTCTCATGTAGAGATGGAAGATCAGTACCTTTGTCATTACCTCTTATGATCAACTCAGATGATGTAGCCACTCTTGGGGGCAATGTGTCACATGGTGGAGGTGATGTAGTCCTGACAACAACGGATGTGGTTGTCATAGTATGCCTAGTAGTTGAAGGAACAATCATATAAACTCTTGGAATGTGCACCGTGCGCTTGTTCTCCTCGTGGCCAACACGTCGTTTTATTTCCTGTTCAGCTTTGCAAGCAAGATGAAACAAATGGTCCATAGGATAACACTCTTCATGAATTAGTATCTTTTGAATATCACGGTTTAATCCTCCCCAAAATCTATCCATAAAATCATCTTCACTTTCTTCTAAAGAGGAATGCAACAAGGTAGTTTGTAAATCATCATAATATTTTGTTACAGTTTCACTACCTTGTTTTAAGTGTTGCAACTTGTTAATCATGTCACGAGTATAATAAGCAGGGACGAAAGTATGTCGCATGGCAAGTTTCAAATCATCCCAAGTAGTAGGTATATAATCAGGGTGTAACCGACAATATTCACTCCACCAAACCAAAGCATAACCAGTGAAAGAACCAACCGCAACCTTAACCTTTTTATGTTCATTGAAATTATGGGAAGCAAATATATTTTTTATGTCGAACTCCCATTCAATATATAAAGCAGGTTTAAAACGGCCATTAAATGGTGGTATAGATACATTAACCTGATCATGTGCATTTGGATGTTTGTGCACCTCTCGTGACGGTTGTGGTATTTGCAAAGGTGGTGGCACGTCTCCCGCGATCGACAAAGCCCATGAATTGACTCTGGATCCTGTCATGATTAGTAGAACAAGAAACAAAACCCAAAAATAATGTTCCTATAACTACTAGGATGTGGTGGTAAAATGCTCACAATAAAGCAAATATCAATGTCTTACAAGTTCTTACCATGCAGCAGGCGGTGATCGGCAACCAGCGGTGTCAAGTAACTCCGAATATTGAGTAAAGCGATTGCCAGGGGAGCGTACGTATACACGGTGTAGAAATATGTGGAGCTGGGTTGGCTATATATGGTAGCAAAAGATTAGCAATAATCAATTCAAAGATGCAATGTTGAATAAACGCTCAACGACGGTACTGTGCTGGTCCTAGGCTAGACCGGACTAGAGACGCGAGCCTAGAACACTAATGAGGTCACGACGTAGCACAACTAGCATCAATGAAGGATACTAAGTAGCTCTTGACAGCAAGATATAAGTGAAGATCACAACGGCAGTGAAGATAATGATGAAAAACAACTGCCAAGCAGGATATACAACAACTCTCTCTCCAACTTTCCTCTTGAAAAGTTTGAGACAATTTTCTGATAAATTATTTCAAAGAATGCTACTAACTCAAGTTTTCCAATGCAAAAAGAATCACTCAATTCCGAGTTGATATGAGGAGTCAAAGAATTCTAAAACTGGCCTGAAAAATTGGAACAAGTTGTGTTCACGAACTTCGGAGGGCAAAAAGATCTATTTAGAAGCCGATTTTGAGGTGTCAAATATTGAACTAGCTTCTGCAACTATTTAGATGCGGCTCGTCGCTATCTTCAATTTGAGTACTCACGGAGCCAAAACTGACTTCGTATGAGGAAGATATACCTGTTTTACTGAACAGTGCACAAAACAGATTCCAATCCGAATTCAGGTACGAGATTGATTCTAGATAGATCCAATTTTTTTTCCTCTCTTTTTTTTTTCTCATGCCCTTTTTTTTCTTCTCTCTCTTTTTCTTTTTTATCTTTCCCTTTTTCTCTTTTTTTCTCTCTCTTTTTTTTCTCCCTCTTACCAAGACAAACTAGATAAGATGCAGATTGGATTAGGCGAAGATGTGAATGACCTCAACTATGATTATGACAATGAACAGTGCGTAGCACATGGTGGAAATTAATAGATGGGATGGTGGACGGCGGAAGGGATAATGATGCAGCGGCGGCGTGACTAATGTGAACAGAACTCGAAACTCTAAAGGAACTAGACACTAAGACCAGCAACTGACACGACGATGCAACCGATAATTCAACTATGCAAGCAATGAATAGAAATTGCAAAGGCTCAGACTGGCTTGGATAAAGGATGAACAGATCTAACTTTTTTTGTGTCTTTTTCTTGGACAATAGGTAAGAAAAAAAATCTAATCTAGGAAAAACTGGAAATTCTCACCGAGCAACCTGAAAACTGATACCACTTGATAGAGGCGAGGGTCCCGATCTTTCGATGAGATGATAACTATCGATTTGGTGGAGACGACTTTGACGATCCGACTACAAACGTGCACGACGTTGCGCCTTAACAATCGCTAAACCAATCTCCTGAGGTTACTGACGATGCCGGAAGCACGGTCAGCCTGACCACGAAGGTCTATTCCTGCAAGCAATCGAAGAACGAGCAAGAATATGATAAAGCAATCTGAATATTGCAAATATATATGAGGTATTGATAATGATGGGGATCCGTAAGCGGTCTTGGTCTGGTCGTTGGACACAAACGAAGTACACGAAGTTGCAATGGCTAACTTTGAACTAAACAAATCCCAAGGAAAAGCTACTAGATGGATCTACTTATATAGGAGCAAAGGGTGGCGGCCAAGGAGGTGGGAGGACGTCCCAAGGCAGCCTAAAACTAAATCTAGGTCGTACAAGGCCAATGGTCCCAAGTGGAGGTGATGTAACACCTTTGGACTTGTAGTTTGACTCGGATTCTGCTGCAGCATCAGATTGTTTCGTCCACAACTCAACGCTCCGAACGAATTTGAAGGTGATTCCAATTGGGTTGGAAAGTGCACGAAATCTAGTTTCCAACAAAAAAAGAATCACCCAATTCGGAGTCCGTATGAAAAACTTGTGTGCGTTTTGAGTCAGGTATGTCTGTGCAGTCCGAATCTGAATCCAGAACGTGAGAGACTTGGACTCTATCTTCTCTTGGGCCAAAAGTGACGTGAGAGAACTTTTTGGACAGCAAATAAACATCTCTTTCTTCCTTATCTTCATATGTGGATTGTACAAATGTCCCATACACCTGCAATTAGACAAAACACAAAAGTGTGTGAAGTATTTTTGTTCTGGATAACATAAATAGATTATTGAATAGTTTGCACTAGAAATCACCTGACAAATATGCATATATGCAATATTTTTGGTCATATCCAAGGTAGTCATGTCCTCATCATCCTCCCCTTCTTAAAAATAAAGCCGTCCTCGGCGTTGCTTAATCTGAAATGTGGCTAACAAAAGAGACAAGGTGTACATGTTGTATATGTATATGTCATCCATTTTTACTTCCCTTGATTTTTGAATATATGACACATGAATAGATGAGTAACTTGCATAGTTCATAAAATCTAAAGCCAAAAAATTAGCACAAGAAGTAAAAGGCATGAAAATATTGCAACTCAGTTTGCACATATAAGTGAAGCTCTTATTTATTTCAAAAGATTGGCAATGTTTATCATTAAACCATCCCAACATTGGTGAATAAACCTTACTTGCATCAAATTTACATGCTACAACATGCTTAAATAAGCAAACATGCAATAAGTCATTCAACACAGAATCATCACCAAGATTAGAGGTCATATCAAAATGATTATACATTGGTTCTTTTGCATCAATAGTTAATTCAATGGGTGCACTCAAAATTGTTGGTATTTCAGTTGTTTGATCACATGGCAAAGTCAAATTATCAACGTAGTCCTCTAAAATAGGTGGTGTGATCAAAGTAGTGGGTAGCTCATCAGATGGTGCATTCAAATTGACAAGGCATTCATCATTCTCATGTAGAGATGGAAGATCAGTACCTTTGTCATTACCTCTTATGATCAACTCAGATGATGTAGCCACTCTCGGGGGCGATGTGTCACATGGTGGAGGTGATGTAGTCCTGACAACAACGGATGTGGTTGTCATAGTATGCCTAGTAGTTGAAGGAACAATCATATCAACTCTTGGAATGTGCACCGTGCGCTTGTTCTCCTCGTGGCCAACACGTCGTTTTATTTCCTGTTCAGCTTTGCAAGCAAGATGAAACAAATGTTCCATAGGATAACATTCTTCATGAATTAGTATCTCTTGAATATCACGGTTTAATCCTCCCCAAAATCTATCCATAAAATCATCTTCACTTTCTTCTAAAGAGGAATGCAACAAGGTAGTTTGTAAATCATCATAATATTTTGTTACAGTTTCACTACCTTGTTTTAAGTGTTGCAACTTCTTAATCATGTCACGAGTATAATAAGCAGGGACGAAAGTATGTCGCATGGCAAGTTTCAAATCATCCCAAGTAGTAGGTATATAATCAGGGTGTAACCGACAATATTCACTCCACCAAACCAAAGCATAACCAGTGAAAGAACCAACCGCAACCTTAACCTTTTTATGTTCATCGAAATTATGGGAAGCAAACATATTTTTTATGTCGAACTCCCATTCAATATATAAAGCAGGTTTAAAACGGCCATTAAATGGTGGTATAGATACATTAACCTGATCATGTGCATTTGGATGTTTGTGCACCTCTCGTGACGGTTGTGGTATTTGCAAAGGTGGTGGCACGTCTCCCGCGATCGACAAAGACCATGAATTGACTCTGGATCCTGTCATGATTAGTAGAACAAGAAACAAAACCCAAAAATAATGTTCCTATAACTACTAGGATGTGGTGGTAAAATGCTCACAATAAAGCAAATATCAATGTCTTACAAGTTCTTACCATGCAGCAGGCGGTGATCGGCAACCAGCGGTGTCAAGTAACTCCGAATATTGAGTAAAGCGATTGCCAGGGGAGCGTACGTATACACGGTGTAGAAATATGTGGAGCTGGGTTGGCTATATATGGTAGCAAAAGATTAGCAATAATCAATTCAAAGATGCAATGTTGAATAAACGCTCAACGACGGTACTGTGCTGGTCCTAGGCTAGACCGGACTAGAGACGCGAGCCTAGAACACTAATGAGGTCACGACGTAGCACAACTAGCATCAATGAAGGATACTAAGTAGCTCTTGACAGCAAGATATAAGTGAAGATCCCAACAGCAGTGAAGATAATGAGGTGAAACAACAGCCAAGCAGGATATATCAACAACTTTGTCTCCAACTTTCCTCTGAAAAAGTTTGTGCCGATTTTTTTGTTTTTTTTTCTTCTCTCTTTTTTTTCCTCACACTTTTTTTTCTTTCTCTCCTTTTTTTTTCTTTGACTTTTTTTCCTTTTTTTCTCTCTTTTTTTCTCTCTTTTTTTCTCCCTCTTTCCAAAACAAACTAGATAAGATGCAAATTGGATCAAGTGAAGATGTGAACGATCTCAACTATTATTATGACAATGAATGGTGGGTAGCACGTGGTGGAAATTGATGGATGGGTGGTGGACAGCGGAAGAGATAATGATGCAGCGATGGCGTGACTAATGTGAACAGAACTCGAAACTCTAAACGAACTAGACACTAAGACCAGCAACTGACACGACGATGCAACCGATAATTCAACTATGCAAGCAATGAATAGAAAATTGCAAAGGCTCAGACTGGCTTGGATAAAGGATGAACATATCTAACTTTTTTTTGTGTGGCTTTTTCTTGGACAATAGGTAAGAAAATAAATCTAATCTAGGAAAACTGGAAATTCTCACCGAGCAACCTGAAAACTGATACCACTTGATAGAAGCGGAGGTGTCCCGTCTTTCGATGAGATGATGGATATCGCTTTGGTGGAAGTCGACTTTGACGATCCGACTACGAACGTGCGAGGACGTCGCGCCTTAGCAATCGCTAAACCAACTCCGAGAGGTTATTGACCACGCCGGAGCACGATCAACCTGACCACGAGGGTCTGTTTCCTGCGAGCAAACGAAGAACAAGCAAGAAACTAAGATTGCAATCTGGATATTGCGAATATAAGATGAAAGCTTTATTGATCAAGGTGGGGTTCTGTGACGCCTTTGTCTGGTCGTTGAACACAAACGAAGTACGCGAAGTTGCAGCTATGGCGAACTTTTAATCTAAACAAAACCCAAGAAAAAGCTACTAGATGGATCTACTTATATAGGAGCAAGGGGTGGCGGCCAAGGAGGTGGGAGGACGTCCCAAGGCAGCCTAAAACTAAATCTAGGTCGTACAAGGCCAATGGGCCAAGTGGAGGTGATGTAACACCTTTGGACTTGTAGTTTGACTCGGATTCTGCTGCAGCATCAGATTGTTTCGTCCACAACTCAACGCTCCTGACGAATTTGAAGGTGATTCCAATTGGGTTGGAAAGTGCACGAAATCTAGTTTCCAACAAAAAAAGAATCAACCAATTCGGAGTCCGTATGAAAAACTTGTGTGCGTTTTGAGTCAGGTATGTCTGTGCAGTCCGAATCTGAATCCAGAACGTGAGAGACTTGGACTCTATCTTCTCTTGGGCCAAAAGTGACGTGAGAGAACTTTTTGGACAGCAAATAAACATCTCTTTCTTCCTTATCTTCATATGTGGATTGTACAAATGTCCCATACACCTGCAATTAGACAAAACACAAAAGTGTGTGAAGTAGTTTTGTTCTGGATAACATAAATAGATTATTGAATAGTTTGCACTAGAAATCACCTGACAAATATGCATATATGCAATATTTTTGGTCATATCCAAGGTAGTCATGTCCTCATCAGTTAGTGCGTATAGGCCAGTGGCTAGACTCAGATCAAATACCAAGATCTCGTTAAGTATGTTATTATGAAGTAACCGCGAACGCCGACCAAGGCCAGGTCCACCTCTCACCTAGGTTTTATCAACCTGCCATGTCGCTCCGCCTCAAAGTAACAGTCGGGGGCTGTCGGGAACCCAGGCCCACCTCTACCGGGATGGAGCCACCTGTCCTTTCAGCCCCCATATCCGAATCACTTGCGAGTACTCAACGAGCCGACCCGACTTTAGTCACCATATGTATAGTATGTATATATGTATAGTATATACCCATGATCACCTCCCGAGTGATCATGGCCCGATAGTATAGCAAGGCAGACTGACAAGAATGTAGGGCCAATGATGATAAACTAGCATCCTATACTAAGGATTTAGGATTGCGGGCAAGGTATCAACGACTGTAGCAAGAATGACAGGCTATGCAACAGAATAGGAGTAACCAAACAGTAACATGCTACACTACTCTAATGCAAGCAGTAGAGAGAAGAATAGGCGATATCTAGTGATCAAGGGGGGGGGCTTGCCTGGTTGCTCTGGCAGGAAGGACGAGTCGTCAACACCGTAGTCAAACTGGGGGTCGCCGGAAGTCCCGGGGTCTACTGGAAAGAAGTAACGGAGAGGGAACACAATACATAATAGAGCAATCAAAGCATCACAAAGTGTAACAAGGAAATACGCGGTGTTCGGTGTGCCCTAACGCGGTAGTAGGTGATACCGGCGAACGGGGAAAACATCCGGGAAAGTATACCCGGTGTTTTGGGTTTTCGGATAAATGAATCGGAGGTGAAATGTTACAGGTTTTTTATTCTAGGGACGTGTGGCTGAAGAACGGGCTGCGTATTCGGATTCATCTCGTCGTTCTGAGCAACTTTCATGTACGAGGTATTTTCATCCGAGCTACGTTTTATTTTATATTAATTTTCAAAGTTTATAATAAATTTCTAAAATATTATTTATTAAATTAATTCGAAAATTATCATTATTGTATCAGCAAGATGACAGCATGACGTCAGCAGTCAACAGGGGGTTTGACTGGATCAAACTAACGGGTAGGGGCCGCATGTCATAGTCTGTTTATTAATAGTTTAACTAATCAAAGTTAATTAGTTGTAGCTAGTGATTAGGTTAATCTAAACAGAATTAATTAAGTTAATTAACTCATTAATTTATTTATTTATTTATTTTATTATTATTATTAATCTATTTTCTAAAAAAACTGTTGTGGGGTGGGCCCCACTTGTCATTGGCACAGTGGCCTTAGCGGGCATGTGGGTTACGACGCTGGCACCCAGCCCGATTGGGCATACACCCAGATCGAAGGGGGGAGCCACCGACCACGGGCACGGCGAGGCCGGCTGCTTGAGGCGGCAGTGGCGAGGCCAAGCGAGGTGAGGCAGCGCGCGGGCGCGATGGGTGACCAGGGGGCATGCGAGAGGAGGCAAGGTTGCGCGGCCGGGCTAGGACGGTGCGGAGCTCGGTCGACACTAGCAGCGAGCGGGAGGCAGCGGCGAATGGACGCGGCATGCAGGGTCGGGGTGCGGTGTCGCGAGGGAAGGCGGAGGTTGGGTCGGGCGCCGTGGCCGCGGCTAACGGCGCGTGAGGGCGGAGGGCAGAGGGGGAGGCCTGGCCTCACCAACGTTGCTGGGAAAATGGTAGCGAGCTTGGGGAGGTGGACGGGGATGACGGCGAGCGATGATGAGGACGACTCAATGATGGAGAGGACAGATGTCAGTGTCAAAACCGGCGGATCTCGGGTAGGGGGTCCCGATCTATGCGTCTAAGGCTAATGGTAACAGGAGGCAAGGGACACGATGTTTTATCCAGGTTCGTGCCCTCTCGATGGAGGTAAAACCCTACTTCCTGCTTGATTGATCTTGATGACATGAGTATTACAAGAGTTGATCTACCACGAGATCGTAGAGGCTAAACCCTAGGAGCTTGCCTATGATGATTATTATTGTGCCTCTAAGGACTAAACCCTCCGGTTTATATAGACACCAGAGGGGGCTAGGGTTTACACAGAGTCGGTTACAAAGAAGGAAATCTATTATCCGGGTCGCCAAGCTTGTCTCCCACGCAAAGGAGAGTCCCATCCGGACACGGGACGAAGTCTTGAGTCTTGTATCTTCATGGTCCAACAGTCCGGCCAAAGTATATAGTCCGGCTGTCGGGATACCCCCTAATCCAGGACTCCCTCAGTAGCCCCTGAACCAGGCTTCAATAACGATGAGTACGGCACGCCGTTTGTCTTTGGCATTGCAAGGCGGGTTCCATCTCCGATATTCCAACGCAGATTGAGGATTGTGTCCATCTTTGCGAGATAATTTCCGCACACCACCGTAGAGAGCATAACACTTCATAAATCTGATTTGCTGGCAATTTTTGTACGGTGTGCTCTTACACCATGGCCCGACCCAACACGAACTGGTTTTTCTTGGCCTGCCTCGATACGCGTTGCGAGGCGGTTTTATTGGCACACCCTGCCAAAGCAGAGATCGTGTTCCCCTTATCGCGGGATCTTCCATCAATACGGGCGCGTGCAACCCCACGACGCCTGTTGGTATGACTCCGTATTTTTAGGTAAGTCCCAAGCGGTTACGTCGAGGACGCTTGATATTCACCCCCTTTATAGAGGGGCCGAGGCCTATCCCTCTTTTCTACTACACTTGCGCCCTTTCGCATCTCGATCCCCAACACCCGGAACCCAAGCTTAAGCATTCCGGATCTTCAATCATGTCCGGATCCAACCTTCAAGGCCGGTGGATGGCCTCCTCTGTCACAAAGGAGGACATTCCGAAGCTCAGGAAGGTCAGATATCTGACTGCCGACATCAAGCACAGGCTTCCTGCTCCAGGGCAGGTCATCCCTACTCCCGAGCCCAACGAGAGCGTTGTATTTGTTTCTCACTTCCTCCGCGGCTTAGGCTTCACCCTTGAACCTTTTGTGAGAGGGCTCATGTTCTATTACGGGCTAGATTTTCATGATCTAGCTCCAGACGTTGTCCTTCACATCTCGTTGTTCATCATTGTGTGCGAGGCTTTTCTCCACATCACCCCACACTTCGGCTTATGGCTCAAGACTTTCAATGTGAAGTCGAATATGATTGAGGGGCGACATGCGGAGTGCGGAGGCGCTGTAATAAGTAGGAACGCCGACGCCCCATGGCCAGAGGGCTGTTTCCCAAAGGTGTCCGGCTCCCAGAGGCTCAAAGTGGGTGGCTGCCCCCGACTTCCGTTCGGGCCGTCCGCATCAACTGGCGTCATGGGCCAATGTAGGATGGGATTGGGGGCCTGCTAATGATGTACCAACCTTGCAGAGCCGCATCCGGGAGCTTGTTGAGAGGGACATTAGCCTTGTCAGCATAATTCAGGTAATGCTAGTCCGACGGATGTTGCCGTGCAAACGCCGGCCTCTCCGGATGTGGGAGTTCAATCTGGAAGGTCCGCGGACTATTCTGCACTTCTTCGGCATGTCGCTCGAAGGAATGTGTAAGTTATTCTTCGGACCACAAATAAACTGTCCGGACACCACCGAGGATGCGGGCCTGAGCTGCAACCGCCCAGATACCCAAGTAAGTAACCCAAAAAACGAACACTTTGTTTATAGTTATCATAACATTATTTTGAAAATCCTCCATGGCCAGGAATGGCTCAGCAAGCGGAGAGAATCAGATGTCTGGCGCCACTTCCCGAAGGCTCGCCTAGTCCCGCCATAGCCAAGATGCTTGGTCGTGTGCTAAGTAAAGTGCCCTCGGGGAAACACGAAGGGAAGAACAGAGAAGCAGAACTTCACACATTGCACATCCAAACCGGGGGAATTGCTACCTCCCAAAGGAGGATAGTCGGGGAGGGGAGTCTAAGGGTGGGAAGAAAAGGGCGGCCTCCGAAGACTTGGAGACGGAGGTGCCCAAACAAGGGAAGAAAACTTCACCAGGGGGGCCTGCCCCGAAGGGCGTCCTCACCGCGCCATGCCCGCAAATGGGCCAGCCCTTAGCCGAGCTGTAAGTTAATCGTAAATACAAAGCTGCTGCTCCCTCCTCTGGGAACAATAACCAGGATCCCTCTTTTGCAGTCCGGCTAGCAGCTCTTCTCGACAGAGCTCGTCTTCAGGGGATCTACTTCCGGATATGATGGAGAGTGAAACCCACTAGCCTCTCTGCCTCATGGGGCCGGCGACCCCGAGGTGTCGTCACGGAGGAGTCCGGATTTGCCGAGGCCAGAAGCTAGTACTTCGGCCGCCCTAAGCCAGGAGCGTTCGGCTCCCATGGGGGGGATAAGAAAGGTCCGGCACAGTTCGGCGACTGGCCGGTGATAGAGGCGGGGGGTGTCCCGATCTTTCGATGAGATGATAACTATCAATTTGGTGGAGACGACTTTGACGATCCGACTACAAACGTGCACGACGTTGCGCCTTAGCAATCGCTAAACCAATCTCCTGAGGTTACTGACGATGCCGGAAGCACGGTCAGCCTGACCACGAAGGTCTATTCCTGCAAGCAATCGAAGAACGAGCAAGAATATGATAAAGCAATCTGAATATTGCAAATATATATGAGGTATTGATAATGGTGGGGATCCGTAAGCGGTCTTGGTCTGGTCGTTGGACACAAACGAAGTACACGAAGTTGCACTGGCTAACTTTTAACTAAACAAATCCCAAGGAAAAGCTACTAGATGGATCTACTTATATAGGAGCAAGGGGTGGAGGCCAAGGAGGTGGGAGGACATCCCAAGGCAGCCTAAAACTAAATCTAGGTCGTACAAGGCCAATGGGCCCAAGTGGAGGTGATGTAACACCTTTGGACTTGTAGTTTGACTCGGATTCTGCTGCAGCATCAGATTGTTTCGTCCACAACTCAACGCTCCGGACGAATTTGAAGGTGATTCCAATTGGGTTGGAAAGTGCACGAAATCTAGTTTCCAACAAAAAACGAATCACCCAATTCGGAGTCCGTATGAAAAACTTGTGTGCGTTTTGAGTTAGGTGTGTCTGTGCAATCCGAATCTGAATCCAGAACGTGAGAGACTTGGACTCTATCTTCTCTTGGGCCAAAAGTGACGTGAGAGAACTTTTTGGACAGCAAATAAACATCTCTTTCTTCCTTATCTTCATATGTGGATTGTACAAATGTTCCATACACCTGCAATTAGACAAAACACAAAAGTGTGTGAAGTATTTTTGTTCTGGATAACATAAATAGATTATTGAATAGTTTGCACTAGAAATCACCTGACAAATATGCATATATGCAATATTTTTGGTCATATCCAAGGTAGTCATGTCCTCATCATCCTCCCCTTCTTGAAAATAAAGCCGTCCTCGGCATTGCTTAATCTGAAATGTGGCTAACAAAAGAGACAAGGTGTACATGTTGTATATGTATATGTCATCCATTTTTACTTCCCTTGATTTTTGCATATATGACACATGAATAGATGAGTAACTTGCATAGTTCATAGAATCTAAAGCCAAAAAATTAGCACAAGAAGTAGAAGGCATGAAAATATTGCAACTCAGTTTGCACATATAAGTGAAGCTCTTATTCATTTCAAAAGATTGACAATGTTCATCATTAAACCATCCCAACATTGGTGAATAAACCTTACTTGCATCAAATTTACATGCTACAACATGCTTAAATAAGCAAACATGCAATAAGTCATTCAACACAGAATCATCACCAAGATTAGAGGTCATATCAAAATGATTAAACATTGGTTCTTTTGCATCAATAGTTAATTCAATGGGTACACTCAAAATTGTTGGTATTTCAGTTGTTTGATCACATGGCAAAGTCAAATTATCAATGTAGTCCTCTAAAATAGGTGGTGTGATCAAAGTAGTGGGTAGCTCATCAGATGGTGCATTCAAATTGACAAGGCATTCATCATTCTCATGTAGAGATGGAAGATCAGTACCTTTGTCATTACCTCTTATGATCAACTCAGATGATGTAGCCACTCTCGGGGGCGATGTGTCACATGGTGGAGGTGATGTAGTCCTGACAACAACGGATGTGGTTGTCATAGTATGCCTAGTAGTTGAAGGAACAATCATATCAACTCTTGGAATGTGCATCGTGCGCTTGTTCTCCTCGTGGCCAACACGTCGTTTTATTTCCTGTTCAGCTTTGCAAGCAAGATGAAACAAATGGTCCATAGGATAACACTCTTCATGAATTAGTATCTCTTGAATATCACGGTTTAATCCTACCCAAAATCTATCCATAAAATCATCTTCACTTTCTTCTAAAGAGGAATGCAACAAGGTAGTTTGTAAATCATCATAATATTTTGTTACAGTTTCACTACCTTGTTTTAAGTGTTGCAACTTCTTAATCATGTCACGAGTATAATAAGCAGGGACGAAAGTATGTCGCATGGCAAGTTTCAAATCATCCCAAGTAGTAGGTATATAATCAGGGTGTAACCGACAATATTCACTCCACCAAACCAAAGCATAACCAGTGAAAGAACCAACTGCAACCTTAACCTTTTTATGTTCATTGAAATTATGGGAAGCAAATATATTTTTTATGTCGAACTCCCATTCAATATATAAAGCAGGTTTAAAACGGCCATTAAATGGTGGTATAGATACATTAACCTGATCATGTGCATTTGGATGTTTGTGCACCTCTCGTGACGGTTGTGGTATTTGCAAAGGTGGTGGCACGTCTCCCGCGATCGACAAAGCCCATGAATTGACTCTGGATCCTGTCATGATTAGTAGAACAAGAAACAAAACCCAAAAATAATGTTCCTATAACTACTAGGATGTGGTGGTAAAACGTTCACAGTAAAGCAAATATCAATGTCTTACAAGTTCTTACCATGCAGCAGGCGGTGATCGGCAACCAGCGGTGTCAAGTAACTCCGAATATTGAGTAAAGCGATTGCCAGGGGAGCGTACGTATACACGGTGTAGAAATATGTGGAGCTGGGTTGGCTATATATGGTAGCAAAAGATTAGCAATAATCAATTCAAAGATGCAATGTTGAATAAACGCTCAACGACGGTACTGTGCTGGTCCTAGGCTAGACCGTACTAGAGACGCGAGCCTAGAACACTAATGAGGTCACGGCGTAGCACAATATAGCATCAATGAATGATACTAAGTAGCTCTTGACAGCAAGATATAAGTGAAGATCACAACGGCAGTGAAGATAATGATGAAAAAGAACTGCCAAGCAGGATATACAACAACTCTCTCTCCAACTTTCCTTTTGAAAAGTTTGAGACAATTTTCTGATAAATTCTTTCAAAGAATGCTACTAACTCAAGCACTTGATAGAGGCGGGGGTGTCCCGATCTTTCGATGAGATGATAACTATCGATTTGGTGGAGACGACTTTGACGATCCGACTACAAACGTGCACGACGTTGCGCCTTAGCAATCGCTAAACCAATCTCCTGAGGTTACTGACGATGCCGGAAGCACGGTCAGCCTGACCACGAAGGTCTATTCCTGCAAGCAATCGAAGAACGAGCAAGAATATGATAAAGCAATCTGAATATTGCAAATATATATGAGGTATTGATAATGGTGGGGATCCGTAAGCGGTCTTGGTCTGGTCGTTGGACACAAACGAAGTACACGAAGTTGCAATGGCTAACTTTTAACTAAACAAATCCCAAGGAAAAGCTACTAGATGGATCTACTTATATAGGAGCAAGGGGTGGCGGCCAAGGAGGTGGGAGGACGTCCCAAGGCAGCCTAAAACTAAATCTAGGTCGTACAAGGCCAATGGGCCCAAGTGGAGGTGATGTAACACCTTTGGACTTGTAGTTTGACTCGGATTCTGCTGCAGCATCAGATTGTTTCGTCCACAACTCAACGCTCCGGACGAATTTGAAGGTGATTCCAATTGGGTTGGAAAGTGCACGAAATCTAGTTTCCAACAAAAAAAGAATCACCCAATTCGGAGTCCGTATGAAAAACTTGTGTGCGTTTTGAGTCAGGTGTGTCTGTGCAGTCCGAATCTGAATCCAGAACGTGAGAGACTTGGACTCTATCTTCTCTTGGGCCAAAAGTGACGTGAGAGAACTTTTTGGACAGCAAATAAACATCTCTTTCTTCCTTATCTTCATATGTGGATTGTACAAATGTCCCATACACCTGCAATTAGACAAAACACAAAAGTGTGTGAAGTATTTTTGTTCTGGATAACATAAATAGATTATTGAATAGTTTGCACTAGAAATCACCTGACAAATATGCATATATGCAATATTTTTGGTCATATCCAAGGTAGTCATGTCCTCATCATCCTCCCCTTCTTGAAAATAAAGCCGTCCTCGGCGTTGCTTAATCTGAAATGTGGCTAACAAAAGAGACAAGGTGTACATGTTGTATATGTATATGTCATCCATTTTTACTTCCCTTGATTTTTGCATATATGACACATGAATAGATGAGTAACTTGCATAGTTCATAAAATCTAAAGCCAAAAAATTAGCACAAGAAGTAGAAGGCATGAAAATATTGCAACTCAGTTTGCACATATAAGTGAAGCTCTTATTCATTTCAAAAGATTGACAATGTTCATCATTAAACCATCCCAACATTGGTGAATAAACCTTACTTGCATCAAATTTACATGCTACAACATGCTTAAATAAGCAAACATGCAATAAGTCATTCAACACAGAATCATCACCAAGATTAGAGGTCATATCAAAATGATTAAACATTGGTTCTTTTGCATCAATAGTTAATTCAATGGGTGCACTCAAAATTGTTGGTATTTCAGTTGTTTGATCACATGGCAAAGTCAAATTATCAACGTAGTCCTCTAAAATAGGTGGTGTGATCAAAGTAGTGGGTAGCTCATCAGATGGTGCATTCAAATTGACAAGGCATTCATCATTCTCATGTAGAGATGGAAGATCAGTACCTTTGTCATTACCTCTTATGATCAACTCAGATGATGTAGCCACTCTCGGGGGCGATGTGTCACATGGTGGAGGTGATGTAGTCCTGACAACAACGGATGTGGTTGTCATAGTATGCCTAGTAGTTGAAGGAACAATCATATCAACTCTTGGAATGTGCACCGTGCGCTTGTTCTCCTCGTGGCCAACACGTCGTTTTATTTCCTGTTCAGCTTTGCAAGCAAGATGAAACAAATGGTCCATAGGATAACACTCTTCATGAATTAGTATCTCTTGAATATCACGGTTTAATCCTCCCCAAAATCTATCCATAAAATCATCTTCACTTTCTTCTAAAGAGGAATGCAACAAGGTAGTTTGTAAATCATCATAATATTTTGTTACAGTTTCACTACCTTGTTTTAAGTGTTGCAACTTCTTAATCATGTCACGAGTATAATAAGCAGGGACGAAAGTATGTCGCATGGCAAGTTTCAAATCATCCCAAGTAGTAGGTATATAATCAGGGTGTAACCGACAATATTCACTCCACCAAACCAAAGCATAACCAGTGAAAGAACCAACCGCAACCTTAACCTTTTTATGTTCATTGAAATTATGGGAAGCAAATATATTTTTTATGTCGAACTCCCATTCAATATATAAAGCAGGTTTAAAACGGCCATTAAATGGTGGTATAGATACATTAACCTGATCATGTGCATTTGGATGTTTGTGCACCTCTCGTGACGGTTGTGGTATTTGCAAAGGTGGTGGCACGTCTCCCGCGATCGACAAAGCCCATGAATTGACTCTGGATCCTGTCATGATTAGTAGAACAAGAAACAAAACCCAAAAATAATGTTCCTATAACTACTAGGATGTGGTGGTAAAACGCTCACAGTAAAGCAAATATCAATGTCTTACAAGTTCTTACCATGCAGCAGGCGGTGATCGGCAACCAGCGGTGTCAAGTAACTCCGAATATTGAGTAAAGCGATTGCCAGGGGAGCGTACGTATACACGGTGTAGAAATATGTGGAGCTGGGTTGGCTATATATGGTAGCAAAAGATTAGCAATAATCAATTCAAAGATGCAATGTTGAATAAACGCTCAACGACGGTACTGTGCTGGTCCTAGGCTAGACCGGACTAGAGACGCGAGCCTAGAACACTAATGAGGTCACGGCGTAGCACAACTAGCATCAATGAAGGATACTAAGTAGCTCTTGACAGCAAGATATAAGTGAAGATCACAACGGCAGTGAAGATAATGATGAAAAACAACTGCCAAGCAGGATATACAACAACTCTCTCTCCAACTTTCCTCTTGAAAAGTTTGAGACAATTTTCTGATAAATTCTTTCAAAGAATGCTACTAACTCAAGCTTTCCAATGCAAAAAGAATCACTCAATTCCGAGTTGATATGAGGAGTCAAAGAATTCTAAAACTGGCCTGAAAAATTGGAACAAGCTGTGTTCATGAACTTCGGAGGGCAAAAAGACCTATTTAGAAGCCGATTTTGAGGTGTCAAATATTGAACTAGCTTCTGCAACTATTTAGATGCGGCTCGTCGCTAGCTTCAATTTGAGTACTCACGGAGCCAAAACGGACTTCGTATGAGGAAGATACACCTGTTTTACTGAACAGTGCGCAAAACAGATTCCAATCCGAATTCAGGTACGAGATTGATTCTAGATAGATCCAATTTTTTTTCTTCTCTCTTTTTTTCTCACGCTTTTTTTTCTTTTTCTTCTCTCTCTTTTTCTTTTTTTTTCCTTTTTTCTCTTTTTTTCTCTATCTTTTTTTTTTCAAGACAAACTAGATAAGATGCAGATTGGATCAGGCGAAGATGTGAATGACCTCAACTATGATTATGACAATGAACAGTGCGTAGCACGTGGTGGAAATTAATAGATGGGATGGTGGACAGCGGAAGGGATAATGATGCAGCGGCGGCGTGACTAATGTGAACAGAACTCGAAACTCTAAAGGAACTAGACGCTAAGACCAGCAACTTACACGACGATGCAACCGATAATTCAACTATGCAAGCAATGAATAGAAAATTGCAAAGGCTCAGACTGGCTTGGATAAAGGATGAACAGATCTAACTTTTTTTTGTGTGGCTTTTTCTTGGACAATAGGTAAGAAAATAAATCTAATCTAGGAAAACTGGAAATTCTCACCGAGCAACCTGAAAACTGATACCACTTGATAGAGGCGGGGGTGTCCCGATCTTTCGATGAGATGATAACTATCGATTTGGTGGAGACGACTTTGACGATCCGACTACAAACGTGCACGACGTTGCGCCTTAGCAATCGCTAAACCAATCTCCTGAGGTTACTGACGATGCCGGAAGCACGGTCAGCCTGACCACGAAGGTCTATTCCTGCAAGCAATCGAAGAACGAGCAAGAATATGATAAAGCAATCTGAATATTGCAAATATATATGAGGTATTGATAATGGTGGGGATCCGGAAGCGGTCTTGGTCTGGTCGTTGGACACAAACGAAGTACACGAAGTTGCAATGGCTAACTTTTAACTAAACAAATCCCAAGGAAAAGCTACTAGATGGATCTACTTATATAGGAGCAAGGGGTGGCGGCCAAGGAGGTGGGAGGACGTCCCAAGGCAGCCTAAAACTAAATCTAGGTCGTACAAGGCCAATGGGCCCAAGTGGAGGTGATGTAACACCTTTGGACTTGTAGTTTGACTCGGATTCTGCTGCAGCATCAGATTGTTTCGTCCACAACTCAACGCTCCGGACGAATTTGAAGGTGATTCCAATTGGGTTGGAAAGTGCACGAAATCTAGTTTCCAACAAAAAAAGAATCACCCAATTCGGAGTCCGTATGAAAAACTTGTGTGCGTTTTGAGTCAGGTATGTCTGTGCAGTCCGAATCTGAATCCAGAACGTGAGAGACTTGGACTCTATCTTCTCTTGGGCCAAAAGTGACGTGAGAGAACTTTTTGGACAGCAAATAAACATCTCTTTCTTCCTTATCTTCATATGTGGATTGTACAAATGTTCCATACACCTGCAATTAGACAAAACACAAAAGTGTGTGAAGTATTTTTGTTCTGGATAACATAAATAGATTATTGAATAGTTTGCACTAGAAATCACCTGACAAATATGCATATATGCAATATTTTTGGTCATATCCAAGGTAGTCATGTCCTCATCAGCCGGGTACGCTGACGGGCCTTCTGGAGCGAGCTGCTCTCTCGGAGGATCACCGTTCATTAATGAGCATGGTGCTTGAGAAGATTTCATCCGCCACAAGTGGGTTGAATGAAGCTTTTACAAGCCTGCTCAGAGGCTTTGAGGTATGTGACAAGATACGTAATTCTTGATTGTGGCGCACGCGCTAGGTGAGCTCCATATGGATAGTAGCCCTTGAGACTATGGTTGCCAGCCCAGGCGGCAAACGGAGGATCACATCGTTGAGTAATGATCATACTGTGTTTATGCACAGGTGGCTAAGGGTCCGGTAGCCAAGCGGTCCATTGAAGTCGCCGAACTGAGGCATCAGATTGGAGTTATTGATGCCGATATCACACTTGTGAACGAGCGGCTTAACGAGTCACAAGGTATGTGCTCTGCTTTCCTTATTTGTTATGGGAAAAATTAAGAGGAGCATAATGTTGATTTGATATGCTTGGACTGCAGATGGAGCTGCTGTCGTGGAAGCCCTGAGGGTAGAACTTGCCCTGGCCAAGGAACAGGCCCGGGCTAGCAATGCGGCTGCCCTAAAGGCAGCCGAAGAGTTGAGAGCCGAACAGGCTGCTCATCGCCGAAGCGAAGACAAAATCGCCGAAATGGCCGTGGAGATAAAAAACGCCGCAAACTGGTATAAGCTTCTTGAAAAAGAAAATCAGGCGAATTTGGCTGACCTGAAGAAGGCCCTTGATGTGGCCAAGGAGACGCATTCCGACATTAGGGATGCGCGGGAGGAGCTTCGACAGGCCGGAGAAATCGCGGCTAGAAACCCTTATTTGTTGCGGATGAAGTTTTTGGATGCAAAGTACGCTCCTCTGGACCGACGCTGGAGCCCTGCAGACGCGTATGCAGATCTGGCGAAGAGTAAAACTGATGCGGCGAAGTTTTTTGAGGAGCAAAAAGATAATGAAGTGGAAAAGTTGTTCTAGTCGCAATTCAATGCTCCAACGCGCCCGTTGCCGTTGAGCGGGAGGATGGCTGCTGTGGCCGAGCTCCATAGGCTGTCCGGTCTTGCAATGAGGTCTGTGATAGACCATCTATGGCCGAAGGGGCCGAAGCCGGACAGTTATTTTGGTTTAGTGCAACAATTCCTTGGTGCCGTGTCGTGAATCGATGCCATGAAAAGGTCGGCATGCATAGAGAGTGCATGGATGGCCCTTGCGTGCGTTAAAGCATATTGGATAGACATGGAGGCCACCATCATTGTGACCCAGAATCCGGCGGCAAGCCAGGATCTGGCCGAGCACTACTTGGAGCAGGTAACAAAAGGTGCTCGCTTAATAGAGGCTCAGTGCTCAAAGAATGTCATGTTCGAGTGAAAAATCCTTTCATTGTAAAAACAATTTCATTGTAATTATGGAGCCTATGTTTATACTTTTCGCCCGAAAGTGCTATTGTGCCTCTTGTGCGGCCGTTTTATGTATATATGTAATCTGAAAGTTAGCAATCGTTGGCTTCAGCCCCCACGCATACAGTGCGGGGGTGTTCGCAAAAATATGCGTAATCACACTTGATCCAACGTCTTGGTCCATTAAGGAGGCGATCGCACGTCGAACTAGGTAACCGGACTATATAGCTGTAACACTTTCACTTAGCCATAGGAGTTTGACGGTGGGGCTACTATGTAGCCCCTGGTACCTTTGCGTGCATCCGAATACGGGCGCGTGTGTACTTGACCGGGAAACGGTCGTTCGTTAATGCGGAGGAATCCTAAAGATTCCGATAAGTCTTCGAGTGGTTGAACAGTCTCTCGCTATATCATTACAGTCAGTTTTCGGCTTTCCCTACTGATGCGCTCATCTGGAATAACCAGGGCACAATCGCAGTAGTTCTCCTTTGGCCGCCCTAGCCGATAAGAATGGAACGTAAGGCGGCAAACCTAGGAGCCGGGCAAACCCTACATTTGACCAAAGACATGATCCGGAGCTGATGCATATAAGGCCAAACTCGCGTTGCCGAACACTCCCGAAGGTATTCGGACTTTATAACATATACTGGGATGAGTAACGCCCTTTATTATGAACCCTGTATTTCCAGGTACGTGCATTACTCTGTCATGGCGAAATGCCAATAACGGCAGTATCCTCTGTGGGTGTAGTACCCATGGGATGTGTAAGCAACAAGAGACAATAAAGAAGGTTTACACATGGGCTTAATCTAAAGAGAAACCTTTGAGCGGGGCCCTGCTGCATGTTTGCGCCTTTATCTCTGTTGTGCCGTGTCCTGGAAGGGTTTCGCACGAATGGTGTCTGTAAAAAGGAAAACTCATGTAGGAGAGTATAACGTAAGCGTGCGAAGAGTTGGCTATCATCAATGGATAGTAAAAGTGTAAGACATTGGCCTGTTAATAAGGTCAAGCCAAGAGTTGGGCTTTATTAAATATCTATAGCCCCTGGTGTCCTCTATGGGATTACATGTATGGCGCCCAGCTCAGGTTTATCTGGGCTGCCGGACTCGTCTAACCATGTCTGTGGTCTTAACGACCAGTCATGCGTTCTGATATTAGAGGCTGCTTAGAGTCCGGCTGCTAGAGCCGTCGCATACTCTTACGCGCGTAAGGAACGCTCTGTATGTCCGTTAACGGTGATGACACCACGTGGACCGGGCATCTTGAGTTTAAGGTAGGCGTAGTGCGGTACGGCATTGAAGCGGGCGAAGGCCGTTCTCCCGAGCAATGCATGATAACCACTTTGGAGGGGGGCGATGGTGAAGAGTAGTTCTTCGCTTCTGAAGTTTCTTGGGGAACCGAATGTCACCTCTAGTACGAGGTAGCCCCTGCAGCGGGCTTCAACGCCTGGTATCACCCCTTCAAAGGTGGTGTTACTGTGGCTGATTCTGGATGGGTCTATCCCCATCCTGCGGACAGTGTCCTGGTATATTAGATTAAGACTAATGCCTCCGTCCATGAGGACGCGAGTGAGATGGTATCCATCGATTATTGGGTCGAGCACCAAGGAGCTGAACCTCCGTGCCGCATACTAGTCGGGTAGTCCCTGTGATCGAAGGTGATCGGGCAGGCCGACCAGTGGTTAAGTTTGGGGGCCACGGGCTCTATAGCGTATGCATCTCTCAGCGCGCGTTCGCGTCTTCTCGTGGGTGTGTGATTCGCGTGGACCATGTTTACTGTTTTTACCTCTGGTGGGAATTTTTTTTGTCCCCCAGTGTTCAGCTGGCAAGGTTCATCCTCGTCTTCACTTGGTGTTTCCCTTCCCTTGTGTTCGGCATTTCATTTGCCGGCCTGCTTAAAGATCCATCATTCTCTGTGAGTGTGGTTCGCAGGTTTTTCGGGGGTGCCATGAGTTTGGCATAGTCTGTCTAGGACTTTGTTCAGGCCGGACGGTCCCTCTTTGCTACCTTTAAATGGCTTCTTTTGTTGACCGCGTTGAGAGCCCCTGAATCCGGTGTTGACCGTTGTGTTGTCCGGACTTTCTTCCTTGTTTCGACATTTATTTTTATTGCGCCGTGGCTTCCCGTTGCCATCCCTGATTTCGGATGTACTTGGGTCGCTGATGCTTCTACGGGCCAACTAGCTGTCTTCACCCACACAAAAGCGGGTCATAAGGCTTGTTAAGGCTGCCATTGTTCTCGGCTTTTCTTGGCCGAGGTGTCTGGCGAGCCATTCGTCCCGGATACTGTGCTTGAAGGGCGCTAAGTCTTCGGCATCCGGAGAATCGACGATTTGATTCTTTTTAGTGAGGAATCTGTTCCAAATCTTGCGGGCGGACTCTCCGGGCTGTTTGAATTATGTGACTTAAATCGTCCGTGTCCGGAGGTCAGACATAGGTCCCTTGAAAAATGGCCCTGAAAGCATCCTCGAGTTCCTCCAAACTTCTGATTGAATTTTCGGGGAGGCTTTTCAACCAGTGCCGAGGTGGTCCCTTCAACTTGAGGGGAAGGTATTTGATGGCGTGGAGGTCGTCCCCACGGTCCATGTGGATGTGGAGGATAAAATCCTCAATCCAGACCCCGGGGTCTGTCGTTCCATCATATGCCTCTATGTTCACAGGTTTAAAACACTATGGAAATTCGTGGTCCAGTACCTCTTCGGTGAAGCACAGAGGGTGAGTAGCCCCTCTGTATCTGGATGTTTTGTGGCATGCCATCGGCTGTTGTTGTGTCCTGTGCAGATTTCGAACTGGTACTCGATCAGCACGATCGTTTTGGTGACCATAGTCCTGCACCGGGGTGTGTCCTCTAGATCCGTAGATGGACCTCATCGCGCCGACTTTTTTATCCAGGAGCTCACGTAAATCGTGTGTGGCGTCAGTAGCTGCTCTATTATGGTTATGAAGTGGTTGGTCCGGCCTACTGGGCGTATTGTCTTCAGTGGAACAGCCCCATCATGGAATTCTGGCAGCAGCTTGCGCTTTGGGTAGCTCTTTGTGTGGCGATCATCGCCATATTTTTCTTCAGTGTCTAGCACTTTATTCCATCTGCGATTGAGCGTTTCCTGTGCGGCTTTAAGCCTTTGCTTCTGCTTCTTTAGACTTCTCGCGGTGGCCATAAGCCTTCTGTGGAGGTTATCTCGTTCCGAACATGTTTCCGGGATGACGAATGCATCGTCTTCCGGACTGTGCTCCTGTCCCGGGGCAGTTTGATGAGTTTGTCCCTCGGGATCACTGTGATCGGGCGTCTGCTCCGGGCTGTGTTCGGCATGACCTGGCTCATCCTGCTCCATCGCTGGGTCCATATGGTCGTCGTTGCCTTCGGAGTTGACTGGGGTGTCGATCTTTCTAGCGCTGTTATCGCTATTTTTACTATGGCTGGACTTGGAGCGGCGTATGCGCCGTCGTTTTGGCTTTTGTCCGTGTGTTTTATCCTCTGTTTTGTTGCCATCATCCTCCTTAGGCGTATCCACCATGTATATATCATATGATGAGGTGGCAGTCTAGCGCCCCGTGGGTGGTGGTTCTGAATCGTCTCCTGCGCTGACGTCCATATCGTCGGTGTCGTCAGAGTCGAAGTCAAGCATGTCTGTTACGTTGTCGACAGTGGCTATGAAGTGGGTGGTGGGTGGGCAACGAATTTCTTCGCCGCCTTCTTCCCCCTTGAGCCGGACATAGTTCGGCCAAGAGTCTCCTGACAGAGAGAGAGACTTTAATGAGTTCAGCATGTCGTCGAAGGGCGAGTGCTGGAAGATATCCGCAGCGGCAAATTCCATTGCTGGAGCCTAACCAGAGTCGGCGGGCTCAGGGGTCCAGGGGTCCTATTGCCGGACACGGGTCCAGGGGTCCAAAGACACAGGCCTCTTTGTGGGTAAAGGCTGTGTTCGGCTCTACCGCCAATGAGTGTGCAGCCTCCGGGGCGGGGTCCATCCACCCATCCTCGGACGGCGCGATCTGCCCCAGATTTAGGTCCGGAGCTCCTGCAGGTGCGATATCCTGAGTATTGTCAGACAGAAGGTCTAAGCCATGCTCGTCGTGACTGTTCGGCACTCCTGGCATAGGCCCGAATCCGTTGAAGATCAAGTCTCCGCGGATATCGGTCGTGCAGTTCAAGTTTCCGAACCTGACCTGATGGCCATGGGCGTAGCTATCAATCTGCTCCAGATGGCCAAGTGAATTTGCCCGCAGTGCGAAGCTGCCGAACACGAAGATCTGTCCAGGGAGAAAAGTCTCACCCTGGACCACATTGTTGTTGATGATTGAAGGAGCCATCAAGCCTTGAAGCAACAACACAGAGGAACTCTCAATGAAAGCACCAATGTCGGTGTCAAAATCGGCGGATCTCGGGTAGGGGGTCTTGATCTGTGCGTCAATGGCTAATGGTACCAGGAGGCAAGGGACACGATGTTTTACCCAGGTTCGGGCCCTCTTGATGGAGGTAAAACCCTACTTCCTGCTTGATTGATCTTGATGATATGAGTATTACAAGAGTTGATCTACCACGAGATCGTAGAGGCTAAACCCTAGGAGCTATCCTATGATGATTATGATTGTGCCTCTAAGGACTAAACCCTCCGGTTTATATAGAAACCGGAGGGGGCTAGGGTTTACACAGAGTCGGTTACAAAGAAGGAAATCTATTATCCGGGTCGCCAAGCTTGTCTCCCACGCAAAGGAGAGTCCCATCCGGACACGGGACGAAGTCTTGAGTCTTGTATCTTCACGGTCCAACAGTCCGGCCAAAGTATATAGTCCGGCTGTCGGGATACCCCCTAATCCAGGACTCCCTCAATGGCGTGCAGTCCGGCGGGGAGGTCCAGCGAACGGCGGCGCTCCAGTTGGCGGCGACATCCAGGGAGCGGCGAGGCTCATTGGAGACCTGTGGGGGGAAGGTTGGGGAGGCGTGCGACGGGTCGAGGCGGCAGGAGGGGCGACCGAGCGTCTTTGACGAGTCGGCGAGGCGCGAGATCGAGCACCCCCGATCCAGATCAGATCGAGAGGAGGTGGAGTGGCGACGTGGGGGGGGGGAGTGGGGCGACGGGGTTAGGGTTTGCGGGGGGTGAGGGGATAAGTGTGACGCCCGGATAACTAAGCTACAGTAATTCCTGGCTAATGATGCCACGTCATCATGACTACTGTTATTGAACTCGCGTTGGTCTGAAACCGGTTCAAATTTCAAATTCAAATCAAAGTCCAAAATTCAAATTGCCAAACATGAAAACTAAAATGTTCATCACGTGGCAAATATCCTTTTGGCAATATTTGTGGTGAACCAACATTTTTTTCAAAGTGTTTAAATGCCCTAAACAAATTAAAACAATGGTTAAAACGTTGTTTAAATGCCTTTTTGTTTTATAAAAATGCTGAGCTAATTTATTTAACTACCAAACTAATTGTGGCAGTAGTCTAAATTATAATAATAATTTAGGTTCAAGCTTTGTATTTTACAAAACTATTTTGCCTTTTGAAATTAAAAGAAAACAAAGAAGTTTCAAAAAAAGAAAAGAACCCCCCCCCCCACTGGGCCAACCGGCCCAGCTGGCCACCACGCCGACTAGGCCGGCCCACCCCACTCCCCTATACACCCCCTGCCCAAACCCTAACCGAAACCCAGCACTCCCACTCCCCCCACTCATTCGCCTGTCCCCTCCCCCTCCTCTCGTTCCATATCTGGATTGGGAAGGGGAGCGATCCCGACCCCCCCCCTTCGTCGTCACCATCGCCACTTGCCGTCGTCGACAACTGCCGCCGCACGAGGAGCCGAGGCCGTCTAATGCTACCCCGCCGTTGCGGCGTCCCCATCATCATCCCCACCAGACTGTGCCCGCCTTCCCGCCGCCGTGACGCCGCCCCGTCGTCCTCGTCTCCTCCTCGCCGGACGCGACCCCGACTCCTCCCCGAGTCTGCTGCCATTCCCCTACGGCCCCGCCATGAGCATCTCCCTCCTCCTCCCTCGCCTCCTCTATGCGCGCGCGCCCGCTGTCACCGTGCGCCCCGGCTGACCCGCCCGCAGTCGTCGCGGACCGCGCACGCCCACAGCCGTGTTGGCCGCACCGTCTCCCTCGTCGGCTACCTTCGCATCGCTTCCACTCACCGGCGGCTGGACCGCGTCCCTCCTCTGCCACACCATGGACACCGCCTGCAACCCCCACTGCCACGCCGACCGCCCCCTTCCTCCAACCGCGGCTCTGCTCCGCCAGCTCCTCAGGCGTCCGGCGCCCCTGCGACCACCTCCAGCGTCCGGCGTCGGCGTCGCGCTAGTGCCCGCTGGCGCGTCTCCTCACATGTGGCCATTTGGGCGGGCGCCCATGCCCACGCCCGAGCGCCCAACAGCCCGCGCTCGCTATGGCTATGGCCTATGGGCCACTTCCCAGTAGGCCCCAACGCCCATGTTTACTCTAAAAAATGTGTAAAAAAATATATTAATAAAAACAATTAATTAATTAGTAAATGGTTAATTAACTTAATTAATTAAACTTAATTATACTAACCACCTAGTTAGTTAACTAAACTATTAGAGTAGACAAATAGTCAATGACAAGGGGGGCCCACCCCGTATTGACCAAGAACTACGACAGGAATCCGAATACGCTCTCCATTCGTCTGTCACGTGCCCCTATCATAGTGAACATGGAACTTTCCCCCTTCATTTCGTTTGTCCGAAAATGCCACACTTCGGGAAAGCATTCTCGGATGTTATCCCCTTCACCGGTAACGTGTAGCACCGCGTTAGGACATGTCTAGCTCTGCCTGTTGTCCTGTTATACACTTGCTTGCTATGTATTTACTGTTTCTTCCCCCTCTTCTCTCGGTAGACCCTGAGACCGCTGCTGATGCCCCGGTGATCGACTACATCGACGACGACCCCTCCTTCTCGCATGAGCAACCAGGCAAGCCCCCCCTTTGATCATCCTGATACCGCCCATTCTATACTCTCATGCTTGCATTAGATTTTGCTACTGTTATTGATTGCTCCTATTCTGATGCATAGCCTGCTTTTGTAACCTACTGTTGTACCTTACTTGCTTATCCTAAACTGCTTAGTATAGGTTGGTTAGTGATCCATTAGTGGCCCCCACCTTGTCCTTGTTGCCCCTGCTTCATCATCGACAACTCGATCAACGTGATCGACAACCAGAGCCCGACACCTTACATCACATCACGCCCCTTTTGTTGCTCGACTCTACAGAGCTACCATCGAGTGCAGAGGGTGATCCCTCATAACGCACTCCTGATGATAATTCTGTAGTGTAGCTATTCAGTCGTGGTCATCGAGGGTGATTTCCTCTTTCACCATTCCCGATACAGCTCTGTTGTTCAACACCTCAAGTGTGAACCTCGAGGGTGGTCCCTGTTATGTTCACCTTGATGATTACATTGAGTGGAATCCTCCATGGGTGATTCCTCGGGGTTTTCCCTTGATGTTTGGACACACGGTTACCCTGACTTTACTTGAGACCATTGTTGAAGTCGGGTCAGGCCTGAGGGGTACTAGCGAGTTGATGTGAAAGTCAGGCGGGCCCGTAGAGCACCCACGAGTTTTCCACATGGCACGGCTGGGCAGTCTGGGCCCTTGTCATAAGTCCATGAGACGGGGCGACGGGGTCACCTTATCGTGAGTCTCTGCTCGTTTCCGCGAGCCCCCAATGCACTAACAGGTTTGGGTATTTGTTCTGAGTTGGCCTCTGGCCTTTATGCACTAACCACCACGCGATAATAGATATGGGCCTCGACGTCGCAGTATCAGCCGAAGCTTTGTCAGACGTCCAGTTCAGCAGTGCGGCACGGTCGGATCGTGCTGGCCATCCGAGGCGATGCTGGTATCCACCCTACTCGCAACGACCCAGAGTGCTGCGGGCGATGGGCCCAAGACCCGAGAGTGCTTAGGATGTAGACCGGTGGGGACCTCTCTGCTGAACCTAGGAAGGGATGCGATGTGTTGATGTTCCGAGGGTGGGCATTGACCCTAGAAAGGTGTGTCCGGCTAGAGTGATCAAGTGTGTTGGGTAACGTGGTGCACCCCGGCAGGGAAGATATATATTCGAATACTGTGTCCGCGGTAATGGACGTTCAGACTTATATCCTGATCTTATATAACTAGAAATGGATACTTGAGATATGTGATGGATATGTGGCCCCGGGATTGCTTTCTCGCGGGGAGTCGAGGAAGGATCTCTGGGCGTTGATGTTACAACATGCTTGTTAAATATTAAACTGTTATTCTTTACTCTTCTACATGTTGCAAGATGCTTGGAGCTGCTTGAAGATGCTAGTCTTTGATAGGCTAGGCCTTCCCCCTCTATTCTGGCATTCTGCAGTTCAGTCCACAGATACAACCCTTCCTTTTGATACCAATGCATACTTAGTATAGATCTGATGCTTGCGAGTACTTTGGATGAGTACTCATAGTTGCTTTGCTACCCCCCCCCCTTTTCCCCCTTCTTTCTTCTTTCCGGTTGATGCAACGAGGTCCCAGGCAAGAGGCCTTGCCTCTTCGATCGTGTTGCTTTTGTGCTAGCCTTCTTAAGGCATCCTTGTTTAACTTATGTCTGTACTCAGATATTGTTGATTCCGCTGACTCTTGTGTATCGAGCTTTTGTATTCGAGCCCTCGAGGCCCCTGGCTTGTAATATAAAGCTTGTATTATTTTATTTGTGTCTAGAGTTGTGTTGTGATATCTTCCCGTGAGTCCCTGATCTTGATCGTACACATTTGCGTGTATGATTAGTGTATGATTGAATCGAGGGCGTCACAATAAGGGAGTGGGGTGCGGCCGTTTGGGCCATGTAGGATGGCCTGGCCTGTGAGCTGGGCCGCCTGGTCCAGTGGGGTGGGGTGGGGTTTTGTTTTCTGTTTTTATTTCTATTTTCTTTATTTTCCTTTTTCTGTTTTAGTTTTGGCTAATTGTTTGGGCACCAAATGAGTTCTGTAAAATATGAGAGCTGGCCCACAAATCACAGCACAATATATCCTACCACCAAAAACTAGTTTGGGGTAAATATCATTTCACATTTATTTTGTAATAATAATAAGGTTATTAAATAATGCTTTCAAGCACTGTTTGAGGTTGTTTAAGTCACTTATCAAATTTCAATAATGTTGTTTACAATTTTATCATAGCCTCTGACTTATCTACTATTTATTGAACATTTTAGTTTTAATATTTGAAAACTTTTATTGTTTGCTTGATCTTGAAATTTGAATTTGAATCGGTTTCGAACTAACGCGGGATTAGCAACAATAACCGAGGTGACGTGGCATAGTTAACATGGGATTACTGTAGCCTAATTATCCGGGCGTCCCAATTCTCCTCCACTACAAGAAATCTCGTTCCGAGATTTAAGAGGTAGAGAAGGGGGGGAGGTCTAATTACGAAATTCTAACGGACCTTCTCCATCTTGGTTGCTCTTCTCGAAGAGGTCGATCCATTACATTGACATTTTCATTTCTTTGCTTCGGGTCATCATGGAGAAGTCGGCATCCTTTCTTGAGGGTCTTCATCGCACTTATGAAAGAATAAATGGGGAGCATTCCGGGAGAACAGACCTCGGCAAGGTTGACTATCTGGTAGATAACATCGGGGAAGGAGGCGGAAAGTAACTCTCGAATTGAAACCTCTTGAAAATATCGAGAGCAAAGTAAGGAGGTATTATGGGAAGTTTTGAGCTGGCAGGCAATCGTTCGTTGCCTGAAATAGAGTGTGAAAGGGGTTCAGAGCAACGGAATTAATTATTGTGTTTAATACCAGAACTGTCGATCACATGGAAGGTGGCTCACGAATTACATACGAAGCCAAGCGTGAGGAATATCTTTGGAAACAGGGTGTTCAGTAGAGTCAGGTTTCGATCCTGTGGAACTGTGGGTTATGGGCCCACCATGTGGGTTAAAAGTAGGAAGGGCGATGACGTCTTGCATGATCATGTAAGCAAGGCATGTCATAGGTTAGCCTGTCAGTTATATGTCAGTAACAACGTTGGTACTAAGGGTGAGGGACAAAGAGAACCATTTTCCTGCTCGTTGAAACGAGGCGGACCAATAGGCAAAGTTCTCGTCCATCGGTGGTTACCGGAATGTCATCAACAATAGCAACAGGGTCTTACTGACAGAGTTGTACACCGAGTTGTTTGCACAAGCAGGGAATTATTACTACTTATATCATATAGATCATAGAAAGGGTTTAAACAAACCAATGGAAAGGGAAAAGTGTTTATCAAATTTAATCAGAACAATGGAAAGAAAGATGTGTTTAAACACATAATTCAGGGGTATATCCTTCCCAAGGACAAGCATAGCATGATGTCCATGATAGGATATAACGTAGAAAACCATTTAGGTAATGGGAGAAAATTTTCATGGCATTACCCCATACAACGGTGTTAGGATAATTAAGAAAGAAACATTTAGCATTGGGCTTCAAATGTTCTTGTTGAAAATCGGAGTACCACAGACATGCTTCGAGATAGCATTGACATGGTTTTCAAGCAAATGTCAGATTTTGGATACACAAAGGATCAATCAGGAACAACTTATAGAATAAGTCTTACAATTTTATCATGAAAGAATGGATAACCTTGCTGAAAAGGAAAACTATAACAATGGGTCCTCCGGCCAGGTGTGCTAGGCATGACATCACCTTACCGGTCATATAAAGACCAATGTTATAACTCTTGGAAATATGTTCCAACCACCATATCTAACCGAGATTCAGATCTGGTTGGTGTCAGGATACCTCAGACTCGAGATTGAAGAGAAGACATCATAAGATTCTCGGGAATTTAACTATGGAAGTGAGTTTCGAAACAAGAGTTCATCATTAAATCAAGAAGACGTGAGGAGGTGGCTGATTGACACAGCGACAATTCATCAAGAATCCCAACAAGATGGATTTCCACAGTTATGTGAACAAGTAGATAACATTGGTTAGATCAAAAGATATAATGATGTATGCTCGAGGAGAACATCCACGAGTAAACATTGGTTGAACGGTGCAAGCGAAATATGGGCTTAGGTAGCATGATCAATGTTAGAATGGTGATTCGATAACCAAAATGCTTAGAATGAAGCTATTGACCATTCGCTTCAAAGCAATAGAGTTGCTAGAAGTTTCAAATTCAGACATCATAGTTTATTTATCGGTATTCCGGTTAGGAACAACTCGGGGACCAAGAGATAAATGGAGATCGCGAGGAGTATTACAACATTAAGAATGTTTAAGAGGTTGAGCAATTCTCACCACATCCTTGACATAAAAGACAATAATAATTCAAGGTGGAACATCATACAAGCTGGATAGCAAGTAGCATCCATAGCATGAACAAGTTTGTGTTGGGGGAAGGCAAGAATGTTGTCGATGATAACACAATCATCGAGGGGCAAGGATGGTATTTCCCATCATGAATTTGATTGATATCCTGGAAGAGCTCAAAATGTTGATGATGATCACGACACAATTGTCGAGAGATTTCATGCAGGTGTAATCGACCGGCAATGACATCAAGTCAAAGGAATGATGAAGCAAAAGTTTATTGGAACCAAAGATAGGACACATACTCGAAATCAAGCTTGATGTTCAAGGCGAAATGATATGACGAGGAAGATCGACGTAGGGTTAGCTCATCGTCAAAAATTGTGCTCCGAGAAGAAGGACCAGGTAGCATAGTTAAAATTTAGCACAAAATGATATAGCCGATCAGGCTAGGAATGACGTGATGGAGTATTAAACTTCTCAACCACAAGGTACTAGGAGTACTGAATCACATGGGTTATTAGATTCACTAATAGGTGTTCTCTATTGATTACAACCCTAAACCCGTGGAGTGACAAGGACAGGGAAAGGTACTACTACACCAGCAATTCATAAGATGTAGTGCGATGGCGTGATACCCTCAAGACACTAGGGGGTAATACTCGAAGGTAGACCAAATAGAGGTTGGGCAAGCGTATTGCTCTGCAGAAGGCAAGTACTTCAACTTGTCCGAGAAAAGGATCAAAGATGATCAATCATGGTCGAAACCACGGTTGCAAAGGACCAACATAGATAGAAGATGAACTTGTAACCAGGGGACCATTATTAATACGAGAAGCTTCCATGATAAGTTCCACATCGGGTACATGGGCATGAACACAAAGTTCAAGGTCGACTCCCACTTCTCCAAAGCACAACCTTACATTCACTTCTCATTTCAAATAATGGCATTAGTGTTGAAAGTTTTACCTGGTGAAATACCAGATGAGTATGGACCGTGAAATCTTTCGGGCTCACATAGATTAGGTAAGGCATTGTTTCAACCCGTCGGGGCATCTTAGGAACATACCACAAACTTTTAGGAGTAATTAACACAGGCTCGAAAGTAGAGCATGGTTGTCAAAGCAGAGGATACAATTTACCAAAGGCATTATATATCAGGGGAGAAACCCTCAAGGTTATTGGATATGAAGGACACTTTCGGATAATAACCAAGCAATTGGTCTCGCAGACCACAAGGAATCTGGTGTGAGTATCGGTACTCAATCGGAAGGAAAAAGAATGCAATGGCACCAGATTATAGAAACAACTGACTAATTCAAAGCTCAAATGCAGATGAATTATGATTTCCAAATCAAAGGATCAAAAGCAAACGCTCTGATTAAGAATGGATAGGTTGAATAGACTTAGGGGTACATTCAATGACAACCTGATTGGTCCAAGACCAGCTCATGTTCAAAATGACGTCTGAGCCGGAAAGATGAATCCTAGGATTCCGATTGAGGATTGCGAGCATTTGCAACATATCGAATCAAGTGACTCAAAATGGTAGTGACAAAGGATGTCAACGGAGATTACTAGAAGTATGGAATTAACCATAATGCACGAAGGCAATGAATTCAAGAGCAATGGGTTGCTGAGGATTTCCAAAAAATCAAATGGTATTTCGAGGACTTATGTGAAACACATGAACAACTAGGGATGAGCGGATACTCGATAAATGCAAGGAATTATCCGTAGGGGTATTCATGCGGCAAAGATCTGTAAGGCAGTGGATCAAAAGATTCTTAAAGGTCAAAGAATAACTCGATGCATCTTATAATAACAAGAGCAGCTGGGGATATGAACGTAAGAATGGCAAGGGCATGTAGTTATTTATTAGGGTTGACGGTGGAAGGGAATTGCACACGCATGAGCACAATTCTCGGGATAACACCGGAGAGTATCTTCGAAATCTTCAGGTGCAGCGGGCGATCATCTAGACTGAAGGGGCTCTCCGGGAGAAAGTGTTTTTGAGAACCTAAAGTTATATTTTAGAAAATCATTTATCCCGAATAGAAGAGAGATTAGAGTCCCAGAGTATAGACAAGGAGTAAAAGATCCTAATACCACCCAATGGCGACATGGGCCCGTAAGCCACACAGCCACGTTAGTAAAAGTTTTGTAATGACTAGATTCAACTTTGGCCAAGGTGTTTGATAGGGGGATTCCTACAGGCAGTGAGCTCTGATACCAACTTGTGACGCCCCCGATTCAACCGTACACTAATCATGCACGCAAATGTGTACGATCAAGATCAGGGACTCATGGGAAGATATCACAACACAACTCTAAAAGTAAAATAAGTCATACAAGCATCATATTATAAGCTAGGGGCCTCGAGGGCTCGAATACAAGTGCTCGATCATAAGCGAGTCCTCGGAAGCAACAATATCTAAGTACAGACATAAGTTAAACAAGGTTGCCTTAAGAAGGCTAACACAAAAGTAACAACGATCGAAAAGGCGAGGCCTCCTGCCTGGGACCTGCTAACTACTCCTCGAAGCGGAACTCCATGTAGAACCATCCTCGGGATACTCTGGCTCCTGGAGTCCAACGTCTAGTTGCGACATCCGAGAAGAAGAGGAAAAAGCTGGAAACGAGGGAGCAAAGCAACCATGAGTACTCATCCAAAGTACTCGCAAGCAAGGATCTACACTACAAAGGCATGGGTATATGTGTAAAGAGGCAATGTCGGTGGACTAAACTGCAGAATGCCAGAATAAGAGGGGGATAGCTAGTCCTATCGAAGACTACGCTTCTAGCAGCCTCCATCTTGCAGCATGTAGAAGAGAGTAGATTGAAGTCCTCCAAGTAGCATCGCATAGCATAATCCTACCCGGCGATCCTCCCCTCATCGCCCTGTGGAAAAGCAATCATCGGGTTGTCTCTGGAACTTGTCTGGGTGTGTTTTATTAAGTATCCGGTTCTAGTTGTCATAAGGTCAAGGTACAACTCTGGGTCGTCCTTTTACCGAGGGACGCGGCTATTTGAATAGATAAACTTCACTGGAGGGGTGCACCACATAACCCAACACACTCGATCCCCTTTGGCCAGACACACTTTCCTGGGTCATGCCTGGCCTCGGAAGATCAACACGTCGTAGCCCTACCTAGGCACAACAGAGAGGTCAGCATGCCGGTCTAAATCCTATGCACGCAGGGGTCTGGGCCCATCACCCATTGCACACCTGCACGTTGCGAGGGCGGCCGGTGAGCAGACCTAGCAACCTCCATTACAAAGGAAGTTGCATTACGCGGTCCAACCCGGCGCGCGCCGCTCAGTCACTGACGTCAAGAAGGCTTCGGCTCATACCACGACGTCGAGTGCCCATAACTGTTCCCGCGTAGTTGGTTAGTGAGTATAGGCCTGTGGCCAGACTCAGATCAAATACCAAGATCTCGTTAAGCGTGTTATTATGAAGTAACTGCGAACGCCGACCAGGGCCAGGCCCACCTCTCGCCTAGGTGGTCTCAACCTGCCCTGTCGCTCTGCCTCAAAGTAACAGTCGGGGGGCGTCGGGAACCCAGGCCCACCTCTACCGGGATGGAGCCACCTGTCCTTTCAGCCCTTATATCTGAATCACTTGCGGGTACTCAACAAGCCGACCCGACTTCAGTCACCATCTGTATAGTATGTATATATGTATAGTATATACCCGTGATCACCTCCCAAGTGATCAAGGCCCGATAGTATAGCAAGGCGGACTGACAAGAATGTAGGGCCAATGATGATAAACTAGCGTCCTGTACTAAGCATTTAGGATTGCGGGCAAGGTATCAATGACTGTAGCAACAATGACAGGCTATTCAACAGAATAGGGGTAACCAAACAGTAACATGCTACACTACTCTAATGCAAGCAGTAGAGAGAAGAATAGGTGATATCTGGTGATCAAGGGGGGGGGGGCTTGTCTGGTTGCTCTGGCAAGAAGGACGAGTCATCAACACCATAGTCGAACTGGGGGTAGCCTGCAGTCTCGGGGTCTACCGGAAAGAAGTAACGGAGAGGGAACACAATAACTAACGGAGTAATCAAAGCACCACAAAGCGTAACAAGGCAATACGCGGTGTTCGGTGTGCCCTAACGCGGTAGTAGGTGATATCGGCGAAGGAGGAAAACATTCGGGAAAGTATACCCGGTGTTCTGGGTTTTCAAACAGATGAACCGGAGGTGAAATGTTACAGGTTCGCTATGCTACGGACGTGTGGCTGACGAACGGGCTACATATTCGAATTCGTTTCGTCGTTCTGAGCAACTTTCATGTACGAAGTATTTTCATCCGAGCTACGTTTTATTTTATATTAATTTTCAAAGTTTTTAACCAATTTCTAAAATATTATTTATTAAATTAATTCGAAAATTATCATTATTGCATCAGCATGATGACAGCATGACGTCAGCAGTCAACAAGGGGTTTGACTGGGTCAACCTAACGGGTGGGAGCCGCATGTCATAGTCTGTTTATTAACAGTTTAACTAATCAAAGTTAATTAGTTGTAGCTAGTGGTTAGTTTAATCTGAACAGAATTAATTAAGTCTTTTATTTATTTATTTTATTATTATTATTAATCTTTTTTTTAAATTGTTCTAGGGCGGGCCCCACTTGTCATTGGCACAGTCGCCTTAGCGGGCGTGTGGGTTACGGGTGCTGGCGCCCTGCCCGATTGGGCATATGCCCAGATCGAAGGGGGGGAGCCACCGGCCATGGGCACGGCGAGGCCGGCTGCCTGAGGCGGCAGTGGCGAGGCCAGGCGAGGTGAGGCAGCGCGCGGGCGCGGCAAATGACCAGGGGCATGCGAGAGGAGGCGAGGTGGCGCGGCCGGGCGAGGACAGCGTGGAGCTCAGATGGGACTAGTAGCGAGCGGGAGGCAACGGCGAATGAACGCGGCGTGCAGGGTCATGGTGCGGTGTCGTGAGGGAAGGCGGAGGTCGGGTTGGGCGCCGTGGCCGCGACTAACGGCGCGCGAGGGCGGAGGGCAGAGGGAGAGGCCGGGCCTCACCAACATTGCAGGGAAAATGGCAGCAAGATCGGGGAGGTGGACAGGGACGACGGCGAGAGATGATGGGGACGATTCGATGATGGAGAGGACGGCGTGCAGTCTGGCGGGGAGGTCCAGCGAATGGCGGGGCTCCGGTTGGCGGCGACGTCCAGGGAGCGATGAGGCTCGTTGGAGACCGGTGGGGGAAGGTTGGGGAGGTGTGCGACGGGTCGAGGCGACCGGGCGTCTCCGGCGAGCCAGCGAGGCATGAGATCGAGCGCCCCCGATCCCGATCGGATCGAGAAGGGGTGGAGTGGCGATGTGGGGGGGGGGAGTGGGGCGACGGGGTTATGGTTTGTGGGAGTTGAGGGGATAAGGGAGTGGGGTGCGGCCGGTTGGGCCATGTAGGCTGGCTTGGCCTGTGAGCTGGGTTGCCTGGTCTAGTGGGGGGTGGGGTTTTGTTTTCTGTTTTTATTTTTCTTTTCTTTATTTTCCTTTTTCTGTTTTAGTTTTGGCTAATTGTTTGGGCACCAAATGACTTTTGTAAAATATGAGAGCTGGCCCACAAATCACACCACAATATATCCTACCACCAAAAACTAGTTTGGGGTAAATATCATTTCACATTTATTTCGTAATAATAAAAAGGTTATTAAATAATGCTTTCAGGCACTTTTTGAGGTTGTTTAAGTCACTTATCAAATTTCAATAATGTTGTTTACAATTTTATCATAGCCTTTGACTTATCTACTATTTATTGAACATTTTAGTTTTACTATATGAAAACTTTTATTGTTTGCTTGATCTTGAAATTTGTATTTGAATCGGTTTCGAACTAACACGGGATTACCAACAATAACCGAGGTGATGTGGCATCGCTAACGTGCGATTACTATAGCCTAATTATCCGGGCGTCACAATAATCAACTAGCGAGCAATAATAATAAATCTTGGATGACAACACTTTCTCAAAACAATCATAATATGATATAACAAGTTGGTATCTTGCTAGCCCTTTCTGAGACCGCAAAACATAAATGCAGAGCACCTTTTAAGATCAAGGACTGACTAAACATTGTAACTCATGGCAAAAGAGATCCAATCATAGTCATACCCAATATAAATTAATAGTAATGGATGCAAATGACAGCGGTGCTCTCCAGTTGGTGCTTTTTAATAAGAGGTGATGACTCAACATAAAAGTAAATAGATAGGCCCTTCGCAGAGGGAAGTAGGGATTTGTAGAGGTGTCAGAGCTCCATTTTGAAATAGAGATAAATAACATTTTGAGCAGCATACTTTCATTGTCAACATAACAACCGAGAGACCTCGATATCTTCCATGATACACACATTATAGGCGGTTCCCAAGCAGAATGGTAAAGTTTATACTCCCCCACCACCAACAAGCATCAATCCATGGCTAGCTCAAAACAACGAGTTCCTCCAACTAGCAAGGGGAGTTTTGTTTGCAATTATTTCGATTTGATTTGCTTAGAGCATGGGATTGGGCATCCCGGTGACCAGCCATTTTCTCGTGAGTGAGGAGCGGAGTCCACTCCTCTTGAGAATAACCCGCCTAGCATGGAAGATACAGACAGCCCTAGTTGATACATGAGCTATTTGAGCATGCAAAACAGAATTTCATTTGAAGGGTTAGAGTTTGGCACATACAAATTTACTTGGAATGGCAGGTAGATACCACATATAGGAAGGTATAGTGGACTCATATGGAATAAATTTGGGGTACAAGTGAAGGCTAGAAATGACTGGGAAGCGACCAACTAGAGAGGGACAACAGTCATGAAAATGCATTAAAATTAATAAACATTGAGTGCAAGCATGAGTAGGATATAATTCACCATGAACATAAATATCGTGGAGGCTATGTTGATTTTGTTTCAACTACATGTGTGAACATGTGCCAAGTCAAGTCACTCAAATCATTCAAAGGAGGATACCACCCTATCATACCAGATCGCAACCATTTTAATAGCATGTTGGCACGCAAGGTAAACCATTATAAACTCCTAGCAAATTAAGCATGGCATAAGCAACTATAATCTCTAATTGTCATTGCAAACATGTTTCATTCATAATAGGCTGAATCGGGAACGATGAATGATAGAGGCAAAGGTGTCCCGTCTTTCGATGAGATGATGGATATCGCTTTGGTGGAAGTCGACTTTGACGATCCGACTACGAACGTGCGAGGACGTCGCGCCTTAGCAATCGCTAAACCAACTCCGAGAGGTTATTGACCACGCCGGAGCACGATCAACCTGACCACGAGGGTCTGTTTCCTGCGAGCAAACGAAGAACAAGCAAGAAACTGAGATTGCAATCTGGATATTGCAAATATAAGATGAAAGCTTTATTGATCAAGGTGGGGTTCTGTGACGCCTTTGTCTGGTCGTTGAACACAAACGAAGTACGCGAAGTTGCAGCTATGGCGAACTTTTAATCTAAACAAAACCCAAAGTCTAAACGATGCCCTAAGGGCTGTATATATGGAGGAAGAGGGGGGAATTTCGTGGCCCTTGGTGGAGGGGTCCGAAATCAACCCTATCTCTTGTTTCCCCACACATACGGACTCTAAAAATAGCCTATACTTATGTATTTCGAAATTACATGGGCCTGGCCCAATAATAAGGTGACGCAGCACCTAAAATAGCCTCGGGACGGAATTTATGAAGTGGCATCTTGTATATTTTGTCCAAGGCTTCATGCACCCATTATGGTGGCTTCAAAGTCCTGAAATCATCACTTGTAACTCCGTTCTTGTTCCCCTTGCGCATGCCATCATCTCCATGCTTGTTCTTGCTCCAATGTTCATCCTTCTCCAAGCTAGGCCCTTCATTTGTAAGCAAAACAAATGTATCCAATTTAGGCAGCATCATATTCTCATGAACATTAGAATCATTACCAAGAAACGAAAGTACCTGGTAATTTAGTTGGCATGCACGAGCTCTAGTAATTGGTCCAGTATGTATAGCAGCAGGGGCTGTGGGTGTAACAATTGTATTGATGTCCTCATCATCCTCCCCTTCTTGAAATGAAGTCGTCCTCGACGGAAGTTCATCCTCCTCACCCAAATAAGGCTTCAAATCTGCAATGTTAAAAGTGGGACTAACCCCAAATCTGCAGGCAGCTCAAGTTTATATGCATTATCATTTATTTTCTCTAACACCTTAAAGGGACCATCAGCACGTGGCATTAACTTTGATTTGCGCAAATCAGGAAATCTATCCTTACGCAAATGTAACCAAACAAGATCTCCAGGTGCAAACACAACATGTTTTCTACCCTTATCTCCAGCAAGTTTATATTTAGCATTCATGCGCTCAATGTTTTCCTTAGTTAACTCATGCATTTTTAAAATCAATTCAGCACGTTGTTTAGCATCAAAATTAACCTTCTCCGAAGATGGAAGAGGCAACAAATCAATAGGTGCACGAGGTAGGAAACCATACACAACTTCAAAAGGGCACATCTTAGTAGTAGAATGCAATGAACGATTATAAGCAAATTCAATATGAGGCAAGCATTCCTCCCACATTTTCTTATTATTCTTCAAAACAGCCCTAAGCATAGTAGACAACGTTCTATTGACTACTTCAGTTTGTCCATCAGTTTGGGGGTGACAAGTAGTACTAAAAAGCAGTTTAGTCCCCAACTTAGCCCATAAACATCTCCAAAAGTGGCTAAGAAATTTAGTATCACGATCTGAAACAATAGTATTTGGCACACCATGCAAGCGAATAATTTCACGAAAGAACAAATCAGCAACATTAACAGCATCATCGCTTTTATGACATGATATAAAGTGTGCCATTTTCGAGAATCTATCCACGATAACAAATATGCTATCCCTCCCCTTCTTTGTTCGAGGTAAACCTAAAACAAAGTCCATAGATATATCCTCCCAAGGAACACTAGGTACAGGCAAAGGCATATATAAACCATGAGGATTGAGTCGTGACTTAGCTTTTTGACATGTAGTGCAGCGAGCAATAAAACGCTCAACATCCCGTCTCATCTTTGGCCAAAAGAAATGTGTAGCAAGTACGTCCTCCGTCTTCTTCACGCCAAAGTGTCCCATTAATCCTCCTCCATGCGCCTCCTGCAACAACAAAAGACGAACGGAGCTAGCTGGAATGCATAGCTTGTTAGCACGAAACACAAATCCATCATTAACAACAAACTTGTTCCACATTCTTCCTTCTTTACAATTCTGCATTACATCTTTAAAATCAGCATCATGCACATATTGATCTTTGATGGTCTCCAAACCAAATATTTTGAAGTCAAGTTGTGAAAGCATAGTATAGCGACGAGACAATGCATCAGCAATAACATTTTCTTTTCCCTTCTTGTGTTTAATGACATAAGGGAAAGTCTCAATGAATTCAACCCATTTAGCATGTCTACGATTCAGTTTAGCTTGACTTTTAATATGTTTCAAAGATTCATGATCAGAATGTATAACAAATTCTTTGGGCCATAAATAATGTTGCCATGTTTCTAAAGTCCGAACAAGAGCATATAATTCTTTATCATAAGTAGAATAATTCAGACTAGGCCCACTCAATTTTTCAGAAAAGTATGCAATAGGTTTGCCATCTTGTAATAACACACCTCCTAATCCAATTCCACTAGCATCACATTCAAGCTCAAAAGTCTTATTAAAATCAGGAAGTTGGAGTAAAGGAGCATGTGTCAACTTATCTTTCAATACCGTGAAGGCTTCTTCCTGTGCGGTACCCCAAAGAAAAGGCACATCTTTCTTTGTAAGCTCATTGAGAGGTGCAGCAATGGTGCTGAAATCTCTCACAAAACGCCTATAGAATCCAGCGAGGCCAAGAAAACTCCTCACTTGTGTGACCGTTTTGGGTTGCGGCCAACTCTCAATAGCTTCAATCTTGGCTTTATCAACTTCAATTCCCTGTGGAGTAACAACATAGCCAAGAAAAGATACTCGGTCGGTGCAAAAGGTGCACTTCCTAAGGTTACCAAACAAACGTGCATCACGTAGAGCAATAAAAACAGCACGTAAATGTTCCAAATGTTCTTCCAAAGATCTGCTATAAATCAATATGTCATCAAAGTAAACTACCACAAATCGTCCAATGAAAGCACGTAAAACTTCGTTCATTAATCTCATGAAAGTACTAGGTGCATTAGTTAACCCAAAAGGCATGACTAACCACTCATATAATCCAAACTTAGTTTTGAATGTTGTTTTCCATTCATCTCCCAATTTCATACGAATTTGATGGTATCCACTACGTAAATCAACTTTGGAGAATATTGTAGAGCCACTCAATTCATCAAGCATATCATCTAGCCTAGGAATAGGATGACGATAACGAATAGTAATATTATTAATGCCTCTACAATCAACACACATACGTGATGTACCATCCTTTTTCGGCACTAGAATAATAGGAACAGCACAAGGACTAAGGGATTCGCGTATATAACCTTTGTCGAGAAGCTCTTGTACTTGACGCATAATCTCCTTCGTCTCCTCTGGATTGGTACGGTATGGTGCACGGTTTGGCAGCGAAGCACCGGGAATTAAGTCAATATGATGCTCAATCCCTCGAATAGGCGGTAATCCCGGTGGCACGTCTTGTGGAAAGACGTCAGCGAACTCCTGCAAAATGTTAGTGACAGCAGGAGGCAAAGAGGAAGGCACGTCCTCGAATGAAAATAATGCCTCTTTGCACACAAAAGCATAGCAAACAGATTTGCTGAAATCTAGCTCATCAATATCAGATTTGGTGGCAAATAAACATGCACTTTTCAATTTAATTTCAGAAGCAACACTAGATGGTTTATTATTAGGCTTCATTTGTTGCTCAAATTATTTTGCCACAATCTGATTTTCACTCTTATTCGTCTCCTGTTTTGCTTTATTAGCTCTATTAATATCATCTTTCAAAATGGAATCAGGAGTCATAGGAAGCAAAGTAATATTTTTATCCTTATGAACAAGAGTATAGTGATTGTTTCTACCATGTGTACAGAATTTTTATCAAATTGCCATGGTCTACCAAGTAATAAGGAACATGCTTGCATAGGTACCACATCACAATCAACATAATCAGCATATGTAGATATACTAAAATGCACACGAACAGTACGTGTTACCTTAACCTTGCCGCTGTTGTTGAACCATTGGATGTAGTAAGGATGTGGATGTGGTCTTGTGGTGAGAGAAAGCTTCTCGACCATCTCCATGCTAGCCAAGTTGTTGCAGCTCCCTCCGTCTATGATGACACGCATAGAACGTTCCTTCACAACTCCCTTGGTATGGAACAAATTGTGCCTCTGATTTTTGCTCAGCTTGTGTGATCTGCACACTCAAAACACGTTGAGCAACTAAACATTCATACCTGTCAGCGTCTTCAGGAGCCATGTATTGCGTCTCATTATCAGAATCATCTCCACCATGTTCTTCACGTGTAATAAGAGCCAAAGTCTCCTCATCATAGTCACTAGCGGACTCATATCCACCATCCGCAGTAGCAATCATCACACGCGGAGATTTGCATTCTCTCGCATAATGACCTCCTCCCTTACAACGACGACAAATAATATCACTTGTGTGCCCTGTTGATGCTATGGAAGAAGAAGAACGCTGTGTAGGCCCCGCAGGTGCGCTCTTGGCAGATAATGGTGGTTGTGCCTGTTTTCTTGTATCACGGCTGGAGGTGGCACCTGATGGAGGTGCTGGTGCAGTTGAAGTAGAAGATGCACGTGGTGTCCATGATGAAGGTCGGCCTGCAGAAAAGTTAGTTCGCCCCAATGCTTGTCGATCCTGCACTTCACGTTCAGCTTTACAAGCAAGATGGAATAAACGAGTGATATTAGTATACTCCTTATAGTCTAGAATGGTCTGAATCTCTCTATTTAATCCACCCAGAAAACGTGCAAGCATAGCTTCATTCTCCTCAACAATACCACATCTAATCATGCCAGTTTGTAATTCCTGATAATATTCTTCTACAAAAATTTTCCCTTGTCTTAAACGCTGCAATTTTTGAAGCAATTCACGTTGATAATATGGTGGAACCCAACGCGTACGCATAGCAGTTTTCAAAGCAGCCCAAGTAGTTGGAATAGGATATAATCTACAATGTTCAGACCACCATACACATGCAAAACTAGTGAAAGCATAAACAGCAGCAGCAACTCGTCTCTCCTCAGGATATTGTAAACATGTAAATCGTTGTTCAGTTTCTAACTCCCAAGTAAGATATATATCAGGAACATATCTACCCTCAAATGGTGGAATCTTCAATTTCAGTTTAGGAATATGGACATCATCTCGTACCTGAGGTGGTGGTGCAGGCCTACCATTACGAATATATACCTGAGGTCGACCTGCTGGTGGTGGTGCTGGTGGCTGCTCGTAGATCTGATTTTGATCAACCTCATCCTCATAATCGCCCGCATACTCATCATCCTCCTGGGTACCAGCAACAGCAGTAGCAGGAGCCACAGAAGTATCAACAGCAGCACCAACAGTTTGGCCAAACGCAAGAGGAACCGCAAATTCAACAAAGCAAAACCCTAAAAAGATTATGCAAAGGCTCAGATTGGTTCGGATATGATGAACTAACCCTAATTTTTTTGTGTGGCTTTTTCATGGACTGTAGGTATGAAGAAAAGACTCGATCTAAACTACGAAAAACTGTAAAATCTCACCGAGCAACCTGGAAATCTGATACCACTTGATAGAGGCAAAGGTGTCCCGTCTTTCGATGAGATGATGGATATCGCTTTGGTGGAAGTCGACTTTGACGATCCGACTACGAACGTGCGAGGACGTCGCGCCTTAGCAATCGCTAAACCCACTCCGAGAGGTTATTGACCACGCCGTAGCACGATCAACCTGACCACGAGGGTCTGTTTCCTGCGAGCAAACGAAGAACAAGCAAGAAACTAAGATTGCAATCTGGATATTGCGAATATAAGATGAAAGCTTTATTGATCAAGGTGGGGTTCTGTGACGCCTTTGTCTGGTCGTTGAACACAAACGAAGTACGCGAAGTTGCAGCTATGGCGAACTTTTAATCTAAACAAAACCCAAAGTCTAAACGATGCCCTAAGGGCTGTATATATGGAGGAAGAGGGGGGAATTTCGTGGCCCTTGGTGGAGGGGTCCGAAATCAACCCTATCTCTTGTTTCCCACACATACGGACTCTAAAAATAGCCTATACTTATGTATTTCGAAATTACATGGGCCTGGCCCAATAATAAGGTGACGCAGCACCTAAAATAGCCTCGGGACGAAATTTATGAAGTGGCATCTTGTATATTTCGTCCAAGGCTTCATGCACCCATTATGGTGGCTTCAAAGTCCTGAAATCATCACTTGTAACTCCGTTCTTGTTCCCCTTGCGCATGCCATCATCTCCATGCTTGTTCTTGCTCCAATGTTCATCCTTCTCCAAGCTAGGCCCTTCATTTGTAAGCAAAACAAATGTATCCAATTTAGGCAGCATCATATTCTCATGAACATTAGAATCATTACCAAGAAACGAAAGTACCTGGTAATTTAGTTGGCGTGCACGAGCTCTAGTAATTGGTCCAGTATGTATAGCAGCAGGGGCTGTGGGTGTAACAATTGTATTGATGTCCTCATCAATGAACTAATCATATTTACAAAAACAAGAGAGGTCGAGTTCATACCATCTTCTCTCATTTCAATCAGTCCATTATATATCGTCATTATTGCCTTTCACTTGCACAACCGAACGGTGTGAATAATAATAATAGTGCACGTGCAATTAAACTAAGCTGGAATCTGCAAGCATCTGACACACAGGAGAAGACAAGACAATATGGGCGCTTGGTTAAATCACCAATAATGCATATAAGAGCCACTTCAACATTTTCATTATGGTCTTCTCCTCTCGACCCCCAAAGAGAAGAAAACAAATAAAACTATTTACACGGGAAAGCTCCCAACAAGCAAAAGAAGAACAAGAAATCTTTTTGGATTTTCTTTTTTATTACTACTACTACAAGCATTGAAAGTAAACTAGCTAAAAGCTACCACTATTTTTTTTGTTTTTCTTAAGGTTTTTCAAACACACAAGAAGAAAGCAAGAAAAGAAAATAAACTAGCATGGATATTACAGTGAAAAAGTATGAGCACCGACAACTAGAATGAGTGTGTGAACATGAATGTAATGTCGGTGGGAGATACGTACTCCCCCAAGCTTAGGCTTTTGTCCTAAGTTGGTCTATGGCCATGGCTGGCCTGGCGGATATCCAAAGTTGTAGCTGGGGTCGTACTGTGATGCAGCAGCTATTGCCTCATGAGCTGCCGCTTGGAGGCGAGCTGCCTCAGTCCTCCTCTTATATTCGTTCGCCTCCTCCCTGGTTATAATATATCTCCCTTTTGTCTGAAAGTCAAAGAAAGTAGGAGTAGGGAGAGCACCATGGAAAACGCGGCGCCTGTCAAACATTAGTCGGTACTGGAGAGGTTGTTCATTCCTCTCAATAAACTGATGGCGAACCATATCCTCATAACCTAGATAAGTGGGAGGAAATTCCATGTCATTTTCATGTATGGGTATCTCAAGAAAATTAGCCACACGGGTTGCATAAATTCCACCAAACAAGTCTCCACTTAAACCATTATTATCCAACCTTCGTGCAACAATGGCCCCCAAGTTATATAGTTTATCTCCTAAAACAGCACTCTTGAGAACACTAAGATCTGTAACACACATGTGGCATGCCTCATCCTTACCGTTTATGCATCTACCTATAAAGAGAGAAAAATAATGTATAGAAGGGAAATGAATGCTCCCTATGGTAGATTGTGTTATTTCCCTAGATTCCCCCACAATGATACTAGCAAGAAAATCCTTAAACTCAGATTTGCGAGGTTCACTCGCACTACCCCACTACGGAAGTTTACAAGCAGTATTAAAATCCTCTTAGTCCATAGTGTAAGATTTACCATAGATATCAAATAGGACAGTGTGAGAATTACGTGAAGATGAAAATTTGAACCTTCTCACAAAGGAATCAGTTAGGTGATAATACTGAGGGCACTTATCTAGCATGAAGCTCTCGAGTTCAGCATTACGCACATATGCATCAAATTCCTCCTTAATTCCTGCTTGGACCATGAAATCTTCTGACGGCCATTCACAAGGCCGCACTTGAGCTTCTCTTGGTAGTTCATGGTCTGGCTAACGCATTGCGGGCCTGGGTCCTTGTTTCCTTGAAGAACCACCTTGGTACAATTTCCTAAACATGTTTCTTCCTCTGAAAAATTTCTGAAAATTTTAGTAACTCAAAATAAAAGTGAACCAAACTCAACAAAATTGATAGCAACTACTCCCACAAGTGCCAAGAGACTTTATCATGCATTAGAACTACTTGGGACCATATAAATTTTACATGCAAGCTCAAGAACAGGGTCATCTAAGCAGCAAAAATTTGTGATGAATGAAGCACTAGAACAAAGACTAATTGGACCATTGGAGGAGTCACATACCGAAGAACAATCCCCCAACGCAGTTTTGTGAGTGGAGCTTTGAGCAAGGAGATCGAAAATCGCAGCAAGATGAGCTAGAACTCGTGCTTGAGCTGGTTGATGATTTTTTTTGAGAGGAAGAAGGAGTGTGTGGTGGCTGGCATAAATGGAGGGGGCCACCAGGGGCCCACGAGGTAGGGGACGCGCCCAGGGGGTGGGCGCGCCCTGGACCCTCGTGGCCAGGTGCTTGCTCCCCCTGATGTGTTCTTAGTGCCAGATATTCTCAAATATTCTAGAAAAAACATATTTCATTTTCAGGGCATTTGGAGAACTTTTATTTTCGGGGAATTTTTTATTACACGGATAATTCAGAAAACAGACAGAATATACTATTTTTTCTTTATTTAATTGAAATAACAGAAAGTAAAAGGAGGGTACAGAAGGTTGTGCTTTCTAACTTCTTCCATCTCATGCTTATCAAAGGAATCCACTAACAAGGTTGATCAAGTCTTGTTAACAAACTCATTCCGAATCGCATGAAACCGGAGAATTTTTGAATAGCACTAGGTTACCTCAACAGGGATATGCACATCCCCAACAATAAGAATATCATATCTCTTTTGATAGTAGCAGGAGGAAATTCAAAACCTCCAATAGTAATAGTTGAAAATTTTCCAATAGAATTGATACTGTGGACTTGAGGTTGTTTCCTCGGAAAGTGTACCGTATGCTCATTACCATTAACATGAAAAGTGACATTGCCTTTGTTGCAATCAATAACATCCCCTGCAGTATTCAAAAAGGGTCTACCAAGGATAATCGACATACTATCATCCTCGGGAATATCAAGAATAACAAAGTCCGTTAAAATAGTAACGTTTGCAACCACAACAGGCACATCCTCACAAATACCGACATGTATAGCAGTTGATTTATCGTCCATTTGCAAAGATATTTCAGTCGGTGTCAACTTATTCAAATCAAGTCTACGATATAAAGAGAGAGGCATAACACTAACACTGGCTCCAAGATCACATAAAGCAGTTCTAACATAGTTTCTTTTAATGGAGCATGGTATAGTTGGTACTCCTGGATCTCCTAGTTTCTTAGGTATTCCACCCTTAAAGGTATAATTAGCAAGCATGGTGAAAATTTCAGCTTCCGGTATGTTTCTCTTATTTGTAACAATATCTTTCATGTACTTAGCATACGGATTCATTTTAAGCATATCAGTCAAACACATACGCAAAAGGATAGGTCTAATCATTTTAGCAAAGCGCTCAAAATCCTCATCATCCTTTTTCTTGGATGGTTGAGGAAGAAAAGGCATGGGTTTTTGAACCCCTGGTTCTCTTTCTTTACCATGCTTCCTAGCAACAAAGTCTCTCTTATCATAACGTTAATTCTTTGATTGTGGGTTATCAAGATCAACAGCAGGTTCAATCTCTACATCATTATTATTGCTAGGCTGAGCATCATCATGAACATCATCATTAACATTATCACTAGGTTCATGTTCATTACCAGATTGTGTTTCAGCATCAGAAATAGAAATATCATTGGGATTCTCAGGTTTGTCAACAACAGGTTCACTAAAAGCATGCAAAGTCCTATTATTTTTCTTTTTCTTCTTTTTAGAAGGACTAGGTGCATCAACACTAGTTCTCTAAGAATCTTGCTCAATTCGCTTAGGGTGGCCCTCAGGATACAAGGGTTCCTGAGTCATTTTAACCCCTCTAGTCATAACTCTAACAGCATTATCTTCTTATTATTTAATTCATTGAGCAAATCATTTTGAGCCTTAAGCACTTGTTCTACTTGAGTGGTAACCATATAAGCATGTTTACTAATGAGTTTAAGTTCACTTTTAACTCTAGACATATAATCACCGAAGTGTTCAATCATATAAGCATTTCGTTTCAATTGTGTACCAACATAAGCATTGAAGTTTTCTTGTTTAACAATAAAATTATCAAACTCATCTAAGCATTGCCTAGTAGACTTATAATGAGGAATTCCGCCTTCATCAAATCTATAGAGAGAATTTACCTTTACTACTTGTGTCGGGTTATCAAGACCATGTATTTCTTCAGCAGGCGGCAAATTAAGACCATGTATTTCTTCAATAGGAGGTAAATTAACATCTTTAGCTTTAATACCTTTTTCTTTCATAGATTTCTTTGCCTCTTGCATATCTTCAGGACTAAGAAATAGAAAACCCCTTTTCTTCGAAGTTGGCTTAGGAGTTGGTTCATGAAGTGTCCAATTATTTTCATTAGTCAACATATTATTCAATAACAATTCAACTTGATCAAGTGTTCTTTCCCTGAGAACACAACCAGCACAACTATCCAGGTGGTCTCTGGAAGCATCGGTTAGTCCATTATAAAAGATATCAAGTATTTCATTTTTCTTGAGAGGATGATTAGGCAAAGCATTAAGCAATTGGAGAAGCCTCCGCCAAGCTTGTGGGAGACTCTCTTCTTCAATTTGCACAAAATTATATATTTCCCTTAAAGCAGCTTGTTTCTTATGAGCGGGGAAATATTTAGCAGAGAAGTAATAAATCGTATCCTCAGGACTACACACACAACCAGGATCAAGAGAATTAAACCATGTTTTAGCATCACCCTTTAATGAGAACGGAAATAACTTAAGGATATAGTAGTAACAAGTTTTCTCATCATTAGTGAACAAGATGGCTGTATCATTCAATTTAGTAAGATGCGCCACAACAGTTTCAGATTCATAGCCATAAAAAGGATCAGATTCAACCAAAGTAATTATCACAGGATCAACAGAGAAATCATAATCCTTATCAGTAACACAGATAGGTGAAGTAGCAAAAGCAGGGTCATATTTCATTCTAGCATTCAAAGACTTTTCCTTTAGCTTAGCTAATAATTTCTTAAGATCATATCTATCAATGCAAGCAAGAAAGTCTCTAGCAGTTTCCTCATCCATAACATAACCCTCGGGCACAATAGGCAATTCATATCTAGGGGGAGAATCTTCATCATCACTTTCATCAATATTATCAGTTTCAATAATTTCATTCTCTCTAGCCCTAGCAAGTTGTTCATCAAGAAATTCACCTAGTGGCATAGTAGTATGAAGCATAGAAGTAGTTTCATCATAAGTATCATGCATAGCAGAAGTGTCATCATTGATAACATGCGACATATCAGAATTAATAGCAGAAGCATGTTTAGGTGTCACAAGCTTACTCAAAACAGAAGGTGAATCAAGTGCAGAGGTAGATGGCAGTTCCTTACCTCCCCTCGTAGTTGAGGGAAAAATCTTAGTTCTTTCGTCTTTCAATTTCCTCATAGTGATCAGCAGATATAAATCCCAAGTGAGTCAAAGAATAGAGCTATGCTCCCCAGCAACGGCGCCAGAAAATAGTCTTGATAACCCACAAGTATAGGGGATCGCAACAGTTTTCGAGGGTAGAGTATTCAACCCAAATTTATTGATTCGACACAAGAGGAGCCAAAGAATATTCTCAAGTATTAGTGGTTGATTTGTCAATTCAACCACACCTGGATAACTTAATATCTGCAGCAAAGTATTTAGTAGCAAAGTAGTATGGAAGTAACAGTAATGGTAGCGGAAGTGAAAGTAGTAGCTTTGTAGTAATTGTAACAGTGGCAACGGAAAAGTAACTAAGCAAAGGGCAATATGTGAAAAGCTCGTAGGCATTGGATCGGTGATGGAGAATTATGTCAGATGCGATTCCTCATGTAATAGTTATAACATAGGGTGACACAGAACTAGCTCCAGTTCATCAATGTAATGTAGGCATGTATTTCGAATATAGTGATACGTGCTTATGGAAATGAATTTGCATGACATATTTTGTCCTACCCTCCCATGGCAGCGGGGTCCTATTGCAAACTAAGGGATATTAAGGCCTCCTTTTAATAGAGTACCGGACCAAAGCATTAACACTTAGTGAATACATGAACTCCTCAAACTACGGTCATCACCGATAAGTGTCCCTATTATTGTCACTTCAGGGTTAACGGATCATAACACATAATAGGTGACTATAGACTTGCAAGATAGGATCAAGAACTCACATATATTCATGAAAACATAATAGGTTCAGATATGAAATCATGGCACTCGGGCCCTAGTGACAAGCATTAAGCATAGCAAAGTCATAGCAACATCAATCTCAGAACATAGTGGATACTAGGGATCAAAGCCTAACAAAACTAACTCCATTACATGGTAAATCACATCCAACCCATTACCGTCCAGACAGCCTACGATGGAATTACTCACGCACGGTGGTGAGCATCATGAAATTGGTGATGGAGGAAGGTTGATGATGACGATGGCGACGAATTCCCCTCTCCGGAGCCCCGGATGGACTCCAAATCAGCCCTCCCGAGAGAGATTAGGGCTTGGCGGCGGCTCCGTATTATAAAACACGATGAACCCTTCTCTCTGATTTTTTTTCTCCCCAAACGTGAATATATAGAGTTGGAGTTGAGGTTGGTGGAGCGATAGGGGGCCCACGAGGCAGGGGCACCCCCAGGGGGTAGGCGCGCCCCCCACCCTCGTGGACAGGGTGTGGCCCCCCTGGCTTTGATACTTTCGCCAGTATTTTTTATTAATTCCAAAAATATTCTCCATGAAGTTTTAGGTCATTCCGAGAACTTTTATTCTGCACAAAAATAACACCATGGCAATTTGCTGAAAACAACGTTAGTCCGGGTTAGTTCCATTCAAATCATGCAAGTTAGAGTCCCAAACAAGGGCAAATTAGTTTGGAAAAGTAGATACGATGGAGACATATCATGTCCCCACGACATTAAAGGTATAAGAAGTTTCCTTGGTCATGCCAGTTTTTATAGGAGGTTCATTAAGGACTTCTCAAAAATTTCTAGGCCTCTGACTAATCTCTTACAAAAAGATGTTCCTTTTGTCTTTGATGATGATTGTGAAGAAGCATTTGAAATACTTAGAAAGCTTTGATTTCTGCACCTATTGTTCAGCCACCTGATTCAAATTTACCCTTTGAGATTGTGTGTGATGCTAGTGATTATGCTATAGGTGCTGTTCTAGGACAAAGAGTTGATAAGAAATTAAATGTTATCCAATATGCTAGTAAAACTCTAGACAATGCCCAGAGAAATTATGCTACTACTGAAAAATAATTTTTAGCAGTCGTATTTGCTTGTGATAAGTTCAGACCTTATATTGTTGATTCTAAAGTAACTGTTCACGCTAATCATGCTGCTATTAAATACCTTATGGAAAAGAAAGATGCTAAACCTAGACTTATTAGATGGGTTCTCTTGCTACAAGAATTTGATTTGCATATTATCGATAGAAAGGGAGCTGAGAACCCTGTTGCAGACAACTTGTCTAGGTTAGAGAATGTTATTGATGACCCACTACCTATTGATGATAGCTTTCCTGGTGAACAATTAGCTGTCATAAATGCTTCTCGTGCTGCTCCATGGTATGCTAATTATGCTAATTACATTGTTGATAAATTTATACCACCTAGTTTCACATACCAGCAAAAGAAAAAGTTTTTCTATGATTTAAGACATTACTTCTGGGATGACCCACACCTTTATAAAGAAGGAGTAGATGGTGTTATTAGACGTTGTGTACCTGAGAAAAAACAGGAACAGATCCTACGCAAGTGTCACTCCGAAGCTTATGGAGGTCACCACGCTGGAGATAGAACTGCGCACAAGGTATTGCAATCTGCTTTTTATTAGCCTACTCTCTTCAAAGATGCTCGTAAGTTTGTCTTGTCTTGTGATGAATGTCAAAGAATCAGTAATATTAGTAGACGTCAAGAAATGCTTATGAATTATTCACTTGTTATTGAACCATTTGACGTTTTGGGCTTTGATTATATGGGACCGTTTCCTTCCTCTAATGGGTATACACATATTTTAGTTGATGTTGATTACGCTACTAAGTGGGTAGAAGCTATTCCAACTAGTAGTGCTGATCATAACACCTCTATTAAGATGCTTAAGGAAGTTATTTTTCCGAGGTTTGGAGTCTCTAGATATTTAATGACTGATGGTGGTTCACATTTTATTCATGGTGCCTTTCGTAAAATGATTGCTAAGTATGATGTTAATCATAGAATTGCATCTCCATATCACCCGCAGTCTAGTGGTCAAGTAGAATTGAGTAATAGAGAGCTCAAATTAATTTTTCAAAAGACTATTAATAGATCTAGAAAGAATTGGTCCAAGAAACTTGATGATGCATTATGGGCCTATAGAATTGCATATAAAAATCCTATGGGTATGTCTCCATATAAAATGGTTTATGGTAAAGCATGCCACTTACCTCTCGAACCAGAACATAAAGCATATTGGGGCATTAAAGAGCTCAATTATGATTTCAAACTTGCCGGTGAGAAGAGGTTATTTGACATTAGCTCACTTTATGAATGGAGAACCAGGCCTATGAGAATGCCAAACTGTTTAAAGAAAAAGTTAAAACATGGCATGACAAAACGATACAAAAGCGTGAGTTTAATGTAGGTGATTATGTGTTGCTATTCAACTCTTGTTTAAGATTTTTTGCAGGAAAATTTCTCTCTAAATGGGAAGGTCCTCACGTTATCGAGGAGGTCTATCATTCCGGTGCCATAAAAATCAACAACTTCGAAGGCACAAATCCAAAGGTGGTGAACGGTCAAAGAATCAAACATTATATCTCAGGTAATCCTATAAATGTTGAAACCAATGTTATTGAAACCGTATCCCCGGAGGAATACATAAGGGACACTTTCTAGAATGCTTCAGACTCCGAAAAGGAATAGGTATGTGGTACGGTAAGTAAACCGACTCCAAAACAGTTCTAATGTCATTTTTTCTCCGTTTTGGAATATTTAAGAAAATAGGAAAATAAGAAGTAGTCCGGGAAGGACACAAGGCGTCCACGAGGGTGGAGGGCGCGCCCTACCCCCCTAGGCGCGCCCCCTGCCTCGTGGGCACCTCGTGTGCTCTCCGGACTCCGTTTTCTTGCACGATACTTCTTTTAGTCGGTAAAAATTCATAATATAATCTCCCGAAGGTTTTGACCACCGTACCACGCAAATATCCTCTGTTTTTGTTTCGTGCTGCTTTTCTGACAGACCTAGATCACCATGACGTCTCCAAGTGCGCCAAGGACAAGTTCTTCGAGAAGGTCATCAACCCCTACCTCACGGAAGTGCTGCAACATCCTCAAACCATTGAGATGCATGAGGGGGTGCTGCACATCCGCGATGTTTAGGAACCCAGGAGGACCGGAAGCGTGGAGACAAGACTCGAAGCAATGGAGCAGCAAGTTTTCAAGTGCCAAGGGATGGTGGAACGCGGACTCAACACCAACCACATGATGATCGCGGAGTTCACCAACAACCACAAGCTGGATGCCAAGAACATTGGGGAGGCCATCTTCAAGCTTCACGAGAAAATCGAGCACCTCCAAGCACAGATCTATGACCTGCAAAATCAAAACTATTAGTATGAATATAGATTCAAGAGGATGAGTTTTGGTGCAGATTTGAGAATCCCGGAGACTCGATTATCTTTCTATGATGGTGAGCCTATGCCTTGGAAGAGGGACGACATGCCTACATCATCAACAACTCCAGCATCACCACCTCCGAGGAAGGAAAACTGAGTATCAGGTATGGGCACTCCCCTTGGCAACTGCCAAGCTTGGGGGAGGTGTCCCGGTATCATATCACCATCACACTCCTATCTTTACTGTTTTTCTTGGTTTGATCCTTTTGGTAATATCTTGATTTAGTATAATAAAGTTTTAGTATGATCTAGTCTTGAGTTTTGCTTTATGATCCTTCTAGGTAATCAAGTCCATGAGCTATATATATAATAAAGATTAGTGTTGAGTCAAGGGCTTGATTATCTTGCTATGATCTTGAGGGAATTAAAGAAAAAGAAAGAATAAAAAGAAATAAAGAGATCATACTGATCTTATGGAGAGTAATGACTTCACATATAAAGAGCATGATGAATAAAAGTTGTTGAGAGTTGACAAACATAGTTTGGTCACCGTTGCAATTAATAGGAAGTAACAAAGAAAGAGATGTTTTCACATATAAATACACTATCTTGGACATCTTTTATGATTGTGAGCACTCATTAAAATATGACATGCTAAAGAGTTGATGTTGGACAAGGAAGACAACGTAATGGGTTATGTTTTATTATATCTGAAATAAAGTATATTGTCATGGATCATCCAACATGTTGAGCTTGCCTTTCTCCCTCATGCTAGCCAAATTCTTTGCACCAAGTAGAGATACTACTTGTGCTTCCAAATATCCTTAAACCCAATTTTGCCATGAGAGTCCACCATACCTACCTATGGATTGAGTACGATCCATCAAGTAAGTTGTCATTGTTGTATGCAATAAAAATTGCTCTCTAAATATGTATGATTTATTAGTTTGGAGAAAATAAGCTTTATACAACTTGTGATATGGAAGCAATAAAAGCAATGGATTGCATAATAAAAGTCCATATCACAAGTGGCAATATAAATTGAAATTGTTTTGCATTAAGATTTCGTGCATCCAACCACAAAAGCACATGACAACCTCTGCTTCCCTCTGCGAAGGGCCTATCTTTTACTTTTGTCTTATACCTTATGCAAGAATCATGGTGATCTTCACCTTTCCTTTTTACATTTTATCCATTGGCAAGCACATTGTGTTGGAAAGATATATCCAATTGGATGTAAGTTAGCATGAACTATTATTGTTGACATTACCCTTGGGGAAAAAGGTTGGGAGGCAACACTATAAGCCCCTATCTTTCTCTGTGTCCGATTAAAACTCCATACCCATAAGTATTGCATGAGTGTTACCAATTGTGAAAGACTAAATGATAGTTGAGTATGTGGACTTGCTGAGAAGCTCTTATTATATATGACTCTTTCCGATGTTATGATAAATTGCAATTGCTTCAATGACCATAGTTTGTTAGTTTTCAATGAAGTTTCTGATTCATACTTTACATTGTGAATAGATTGTTACTTGAGCATAAGAAATCATATGACAATTTATATATATGTTGCTGTTATAAGAATGATCATGATGCCCTCATGTCCCTATTTTATTTTATCGACACCTCTATCTCTAAACATGTGGACATATTTTTCGTTATCAGCTTCCGCTTGAGGACAAGCGATGTCTAAGCTTGGGGGAGTTGATACGTCCATTTTGCATCATGCTTTTATATCGATATTTATTGCATTATGGGCTGTTATTACACGTTATGTCACAATACTTATGCCTTTTCTCTCTTATTTTAAAAGGTTTACATGAAGAGGGAGAATGCCGACAACTGGAATTCTGGGCTGGAAAAGGAGCAAATATTAGAGACCTATTCTGCACAACTCCAAAAGTCCTGAAACTTCACGGAGGCACGTTTAGGAATTAATAAAAAATACTGGAGAAAGAATTAACCAGAGGGGGCCCACACCTTGGCCACGAGGGTGGGGGCGCGCCCCCCTGCCTCGTGGGCCCCCTGGCAGGCCTCCGATGCCCATCTTCTGCTATATGAGGTCTTTTACACTAGAAAAAATCATAAGCAAGCTTTCGGGAAGAAACGCCGCCGCCACGAGGTGGAACCTTGGCAAAACCAATCTAGGGCTCCGGCAGAGCTGTTCTGCCGGGGAAACTTCCCTCCAGTAGGGGGAAATCATCGCCATCGTCATCACCAACGATCCTCTCATCAGGAGGGGGTCAATCTCCATCAACATCTTCACCAGCACCGTCTCCTCTAAAACCCTAGTTCATCTTGTATCCAATCTTTGTCTCAAAACCTCAGATTGGTACCTGTGGGTTGCTAGTAGTGTTGATTACTCCTTGTAATTGATGCTAGTTGGTTTATTTGGTGGAAGATCATATGTTCAGATCCTTTATGCATATTAATACCCCTCTGATTATGAACATCAATATGACTTGTGAGTAGTTACGTTTGCTCCTGAGGACATGGGAGAAGTCTTGCTGTAAGTAGTCATGTGAATTTGGTATTCGTTCGATATTTTGATGAGATGTATGTTGTCTCTCCTCTAGTGGTGTTATGTGAACGTCGACTACATGACACTTCACCATTGTTTGGGCCTAGACGAAGGCATTGGGAAGTAATAAGTAGATGATGGGTTGCTAGAGTGACAGAAGCTTAAACCCTAGTTTATGAGTTGCTTCGTAAGGTGCTGATTTGGATCCATATGTTTCATGCTATGGTTTGGTTTACCTTAATAATTCTTTTGTAGTTGCGGATGCTTGCAGTAGGGGTTAATCATAAGTGGGATGCTTGTCCAAGAAAGGGTAGCACCCAAGCACTGGTCTACCCACATACCAAATTATCGAAGTAACGAACGCGAATCATATGAGCGTAATGAAAACTGTTGGGCAACGTAGTAATTTCAAAAAAATTCCTAGGCACACGCAAGATCATGGTGATGCATAGCAATGAGAGGGGAGAGTGTTGTCCATGTACCCTCGTAGACCGAAAGCGGAAGCGTTAGCACAACGCGGTTGATGTAGTCGTACGTCTTCACGATCCGACCGATCAAGTACCGAACGTACGGCACCTCCGAGTTCAGCACACGTTCAGCCCGATGACGTCCCTCGAACTCCGATCCAGCCGAGTGTTGAGGGAGAGTTTCGTCAGCATGACGGCATGGTGACGATGTTGATGTTCTACCAACGCAAGGCTTCGCCTAAGCACAACTACAGTATTATCTAGGTGGACTATGGTGGACGGGGGCACCGCACATGGCTAAAAGATCAAAAAGATCAATTGTTGTGTCTTTGGGGTGCCCCCCTGCCCCCGTATATAAAGGAACAAGGGGGAGGCCGGCCGGCCCTCTATGGCGCGCCCCCAAGAGGGGAATCCTACTAGTACTCCAAGTCCTAGTAGGTTTCCACCTAAAGGGAGAGAGGGGGAAGGAAGGAGAGGGAGAGGGAGAAGGAAAGGGGGGCGCCGCCCCCCTCTCCTAGTCCAATTCGGACCAGAGGGGAGGGGCGCGCGGCCTGCCCTAGGCCGCCCCTCTCCCTCTCTCCACTAAGGCCCATCGTGGCCCATTAGTTCCCCCGGGGGTTCTGATAACCCTCCGGCACTCTGGTTTTATCCGAAACTTCTCCGGAAGACTTCCGGTGTCTGAATATAGTCGTCCAATATATCAATCTTCATGTCTCAACCATTTCGAGACTCCTCGTCATGTCCGTGATCACATCCTGGGCTCCGAACAACCTTCGGTACATCAAAACATATAAACTCATAATATAACTGTCATCATAACGGTAAGCGTGCGGACCCTACGGGTTCGAGAACTATGTACACATGACCGAGACATGTCTCCGGTCAATAACCAATAGCGGAACCGGGATGCTCATATTGGCTCCCACATATTCTACGAAGATCTTTATCGGTCAGACCGCATAACAACATACGTTGTTCCCTTTGTAATCGGTATGTTACTCGCCCGAGATTCGATCGTCGGTATCTGAATACCTAGTTCAATCTCGTTACCGGCAAGTCTCTTTACTCGTTCCGTAATACATCATCCCGCAACTAACTCATTAGTTGCAATGCTTGCAAGGCTTAAGTGATGTGCATTACCGAGACGGCCCAGTGATACCTCTCCGACAATCGGAGTGACAAATCCTAATCTCGAAATACGCCAACCCAACATGTACCTTCGGAGACACCTGTAGAGCACCTTTATAGTCACCCAGTTACTTTGTGATGTTTGGTTGCACACAAAGTGTTCCTACGATAAACGGGAGTTGCATAATCTCATAGTCATAGGAACATGTATAAGTCATGAAGAAAGCAATAGCAACATACTAAACAATTGTGTGCTAAGCTAACAGAATGGGTCATGTCAATCACATCATTCTCCTAATGATGTGATCCCGTTAATCAAATGACAACCCATGTCAATGGCTAGGAAACATAACCATCTTTGATCAACGAGCTAGTCAAGTAGAGGCATACTAGTGACACTCTGTTTGTCTATGTATTCACACATGTATCATGTTTCCGGTTAATACAATTCTAGCATGAAGAATAAACATTTATCATGATATAAGAAAATAGATAATAACTTTATTATTGCCTCTAGGGCATATTTCCTTCAGTCTCCCACTAGAGTCAAATCTAGATTACACAGTAATGATTCTAACACCCATGGAGCCTTGGTGTTGATCATGTTTTGCTCGTGGAAGAGGCTTAGTCAACAGGTCTGCAACATTCAGATCCGTATGTATATTGCAAATTTCTATGTCTCCCACCTGGACTAGATCCCGGATGGAATTGAAGCGTCTCTTGATGTGCTTGGTTCTCTTTTGAAATCTGGATTCCTTCGCCAAGGCAATTGCACCAGTATTGTCACAAAAGATTTTCATTGGACCCGATGCACTATGTATGACACCTAGATCGGATATGAACTCCTTCATCCAGACTTCTTCATTTGCTGCTTCCGAAGCAGCTATGTACTCTGCTTCACACGTAGATCCCGCCACGACGCTTTGTTTAGAACTTCACCAACTGATAGCTCCACCGTTCAATGTAAACACGTATCCGGTTTGTGATTTAGAATCGTCCAGATCAGTGTCAAAGCTTGCATCAACGTAACCATTTATGATGAGCTCTTTGTCACCTCCATAAACGAGAAACATATCCTTAGTCCTTTTCAGGTATTTCAGGATGTTCTTGACCGCTGTCCAGTGATCCACTCCTGGATTACTTTGGTACCTCCCTGGCAGACTTATAGCAAGGCACACATCAGGTCTGGTACACAGCATTGCATACATGATAGAGCCTATGGCTGAAGCATAGGGAACATCTTTCATTTTCTCTCTATCTTCTGTAGTGGTCGGGCATTGAGTCTTACTCAACTTCACACCTTGTAACACAGGCAAGAACCCTTTCTTTGCTTGATCCATTTTGAACTTCTTCAAAACTTTGTCAAGGTATCTGCTTTGTGAAAGTCCAATTAAGCGTCTTGATCTATCTCTATAGATCTTAATGCCCAATATGTAAGCAGCTTCACCGAGGTCTTTCATTGAAAAACTCTTATTCAAGTATCCCTTTATGCTATCTAGAAATTTTGTATCAATTCCAATCAGTAATATGTCATCCACATATAATATCAAAAATGCTACAGAGCTCCCACTCACTTTCTTGTAAATACAGGCTTCTCCAAAAGTCTGTACAAAACCAAATGCTTTGATCACACTATCAAAGCCTTTATTCCAACTCCGAGAGGCTTGCACCAGTCCATAAATGGATCGCTGGAGCTTGCACACTTTGTTAGCTCCCTTTGGATCGACAAAACCTTCTGGTTGCATCATATACAACTCTTCTTCCAGAAATCCATTCAGGAATGCAGTTTTGACATCCATTTGCCAAATTTCAAAATCATAAAATGCGGCAATTCCTAACATGATTCGGACAGACTTAAGCATCCCATGGGTGAGATGGTCTTATCGTAGTCAATCCCTTGAACTTGTCAAAAACCTTTTGCGACAAGTCGAGCTTTGTAGACAGTAACATTACCGTCAGCGTCAGTCTTCTTCTTGAAGATCCATTTATTCTCAATTGCTTGCCGATCATCGGGCAAGTCAACCAAAGTCCACACGTTGTTCTCATACATGGATCCCATCTCATATTTCATGGCTTCAAGCCATTTTGCGGAATCTGGGCTCACCATCGCTTCTTCATAGTTCGTAGGTTCATCATGATCTAGTAGCATGACTTCCAAAACAGGATTACTGTACCACTCTGGTGCGGATCTTACTCTGTTTGATCTACGAGGTTCAGTAACAACTTGATATGAAGTTCCATGATCATCATCATTAACTTCCTCACTAATTGGTGTAGGTGTCACAGAAACCGGTTTCTGTGATGAACTACTTTCCAATAAGGGAGCAGGTACATTTACCTCATCAAGTTCTACTTTCCTCCCACTCACTTCTTTCGATAGAAACTCCTTCTCTAGAAAGGATCCATTTTTAGCAACAAATGTCTTGCCTTCTGATTTGTGATAGAAGGTGTACCCAACATTCTCCTTTGGGTATCCTATGAAGATACATTTCTCCGATTTGGGTTCGAGCTTATCAGGTTGAAGCTTTTTCACATAAGCATCGCAGCCCCAAACTTTCATAAATGACAACCTTGGTTTCTTGCCAAACCACAGTTCATAAGGCGTCATCTCAATGGATTTTGATGGTGCCCTATTTAACGTGAATGCAGCCATCTCTAAAGCATAACCCCAAAATGATAGCGGTAAATCAGTAAGAGACATCATAGATCGCACCATATCTAGTAAAGTACGATTACGACGTTCGGACACACCATTACTGTAACACCCCGAGACCGATGCTCGAGTTGCCTTCCATTTATTTTTAGTTGTTGTTGTGTGTTTATTATGTTTGTTGCATTATCATAATTGTGTTGCATATTTCATTCCTATATGTTGTTGTCATGTTCATGATGAATGACATTGCCATATTTTGCTCTTTCATCATGTTCGTATTTTAGTATATTGCATTGTGCCATCCTTGTTTGCTTGCCATGGTCGTCTCACTTGCTTTGTTCTATGTTTCATGATGTGATTTTGCCTATGTCATTTTGTTGCATTTGCATCATGATCATCCTTGTAGTGTGCATATTCATCGTGTGCACATTTGTTGTGTGCTTGTTATCTTTGTGAACTCTTTCTCCTCATCTTCTTTGTTGTTCCATCCTGCCCTTCCATCTAAACCATCATCAAATGCAAACCATTTCACTTCTCCCTTCTTTCAAATTCCACCCTTTATTGCAAGATGACCGCTACCCTGGATCTCACTACTATCATTGCTATGCTAGTTGCTTCGTTCTATTGCTATGTTGCGCTACCTATCACCTGTTTATCAAGCCTCCCAAATTGCCATGAACCTCTAACCTTTGACACCCTTCCTAGCAAACCATTACCTGGCTATGTTACCGCTTTGCTCAGCCCTCTTATAGCGTTATTAGTTGCAGGTGAAGTTGAAGATTGCTCCATGACGGACAAGATTATGTTGGGATATCACAATATCTCTTATTTAATTAATGCATCTATATATTTGGTAAAGGGTGGAAGGCTCGGCCTTATGCCTGGTGTTTTGTTCCACTCTTGCCACCCTAGTTTCCGTCATACCGGTGTTATGTTCCCGGATTTTGCGTTCCTTACGCGGTTGAGTTTTATGGGACCCCCTTGATAGTTCGCTTTGAATAAAACTCCTCCAGCAAGGCCCAACATTGGTTTTACCATTTGCCTCACCACCACCTACGTTTCCCTTGGGAGTAATTAACCCAAGGGTCATCTTTATTATAGCCCCCCCGGGCCAGTGCTTCTCTAAGTGCCGGTCCAAACCAGAGCCACTTGCAGCGCCACCTCGGGGAAACTCGAGGTCTGGTTTTAGTTATACGTAGTGTTCATCCAGTGTTGCCCTGAGAACGAGATATGTGCAGCTCCTATCGGGATTGTCGGTGCATCGGGCGGCTTTGCTGGTCTTGTTTTACCATTTTCGAAATGTCTTGTAACCGGGATTCCGAGTCTGATCGGGTCTTCCTGGGAGAAGGAATATCCTTTGTTGATCGCGAGAGCTTATCATGGGCTAAGTTGGGACACCCCTGCAGGGTATAAACTTTTGAAAGCCGTGCCCGCGGTTATGGGCAGATGGGAATTTGTTAATGTCGGGTTGTAGATAACTTGACACCAGATCCGAATTAAAAGGCATCAACCGCATGTGTAGCCGTGATGGTCTCTTTTCGGCGGAGTCTGGGAAGTGAACACGGTTTTGGGTTATGTTCGACGTAAGTAGGAGTTCAGGATCACTTATTGATCATTGTTAGCTTCATGACTGTTCCTTTTGCTCTCTTCTCGCTCTTATTTGCGTATGTTAGCCACCATATATGCTTAGTCGCTGCTGCAACCTCACCACTTTACCCCTTCCTTTCCCTTTAAGCTTTGCTAGTCTTGATACCCATGGTAATGGGATTGCTGAGTCCTCGTGGCTCACAGATTACTACAACAACAGTTGCAGGTACATGTTTATGCAATGATCATGACGCGAGAGCGATGTTGCTTGTTTTGGAGTTCTTCTTCTGCTTCTTCTTCGATCAGGGGATAGGTTCCAGGTCGGCAGCCTGGGCTAGCAGGGTGGATGTCGTTTGAGTTTCTGTTTGTGTTTCATCCGTAGTCGGATGATGCTCTTATGTATTGTGATGATGTATTCATGTGGCATTGTTTGCCTCTTGTATGTATCCCCATCTATTATGTAATGTTGATGTAATGATATCCACCTTGCAAAAGCGTTTCAATATGCGGTTCTATCCTTGGTGGGACCTTCAAGTCTCTTTAGGATAGTATCACATATTGGGAATGACAAGTTGGTATCAGAGCCTCGACCGACCTTAGGAGCCCCCCTTGTTTGATCGTGTAGTTTGGCCGTTGTTGAGTCTAGAAAAAAACTATTTTTGGAGTCTAGTTATATCGGAGAGTAGGAATTCTTTTTACTCGTCTGCCCCTTCGTCGCTCTGGTGAGGAATCTTGACGTAGGTGTTTTGAATTACTCCTCTTCCCCTTCAAATTTTTCTTTAGGTTCACGTAGTTGGTTTTCCGATCGTTGGTTCTCTTCTCTTTGCATCCGGTGCATTTCTCGTCAAGTTGACTCGAGCCTCTTCATCGTTGTCAAGTTCAATCCTCAGTTGTTTTCTTTTCCCACCCGCCCACCCTTTTCATCTCAGAGTCCGAGTCTGTAGTCGAGTATCCATCCTACTCATGCGAAGTCTCTGCTTTCTTTCCTAAATTATTCCAACTGTTTTCTCTTCAAGTTATTCGTCGGTTCCCCCTTCCAAGTTGCCTTTGTTTTTCCCGCCCTCCCACCCCTTTTTCTTCCCGGAGCCTGAATCTGTTTCGAGCATCAATTCCATTCGTGTGGAGTCTCTTCAGTCTTCCCTCAATCATTTCAACCGGTGAATTCTCGTCTTGTTGGACATTCTTCATCTCTTTATCTTCTACGGTGGATTCAATTCCATTTTTTCGGTAGTGATTATGTTCTTTCCCTCGGCTCAAATGTTTTCCTTGCTCGTTCCCCTCTCGCCAGTTTATCCTTCCGGAGTGTTCAAGACATCTCAGGAGATTCGTCTATGTTCCAATTAATTCGAGGTTGTCACCTCATTCAAATATTTAAATTGTTCTGGTGCATCATCTATCTTTTCAACAATCCTTTCCAACGATGTTATCTCTTCAGTGGGCCCTAACCCACAGGTCTTTTCCCAGGATCTTACCTGACTCTTCTAATTTCCCCGGAGTTATTCTCAAATTCTTTCTGGAGTTTGATGTAAGAAGGAATTTCATCAGTCAGATGCCTTTCCAAGATCGATTTCAAATCTTTTCATTGTTGGCTCAACCTCTCTGCTTTTCATTCTACCGGAGTATCTCAGTAATTTTGGTAGTGTTTCTCGTCGTCATTTGAAAACCGAAGAAGAGTTTTTTCCTCTAAATATTGTCTGTTCTCTCGAAGTTTCATGGTTCTAGATTCATGTTACCCTGTCGAATTATTCCATTTGTCACATATTCTTTTCTTAACCATCCGGAGTATGTCAGAAGTTGTTATTCCATTTCTTTTCACCGAAGGCCATCGTTCCAGAAGAATTCTTCGTCCTCACATTTCAGCTACCGTTATCCAATTATCCCGGTGATTCAGTCTCTTTCATCAGTCATTTTTGAATTCTTATGGTGGTTCGTTCAAGATTCTTTCTCTTTGATTATCATTTCAATCCATTCGTTCTTTCAATCCTACCGGTGGTTCATGAAGACCTTCTCAAGTTTTGTGCTATCCCTTCTCAGTCCTTTTTCAAGAAGAATAAGTAGTATGCCAAATCCATTGCTTGTCATCAATTTAATTTGATGAAGGATAAGCATACAATAAATCTTATTCTTATTTCATCCAAGTGATTAATCCCTTCCTTCGGAGTTTGTTCTTGTTGAATAAATTCTAGTTCCAAGTGTTTTCCATATTTTTGTGTCCGGAGTTCAAATTTCCTTGGTCATGTCGTCGAGACCCCCATCGAAATCACCGCAAGGCTCATCTTATTCTTATATCCTTCATTCTATCTCATCATCCTTTTGTACCGGAGTTCTTCATGGTGGTTCTTCATGATTTAATTCATTCTCTCAAGTGTTCATCAAGATTTTGTTGGATGAGCTCAAGTATCTTTTCTTCTTGTGTATCAAAGTGCAATTAATTCTCCATATTCTTTTGAAGTGGAGTTTTGCATTTCTTCGTTCTTCTCAGCTATTAAAGCTTTTGTTTGTGGCAAAATTTCACCTCAAATGTTAGATATGTTTTCAATAAGTCCACAACAAGCTTATTCTTTTCGTTGTTGAATTTCCAACAACCCCGTTCAATCCTTGTTTGTAAGGATGCTTTTCAGACTCAATTGTGGAAGAAGTTGTCATTTTCTTCTCCTTTCTTTTCATTCCATTCTTTAAATTCTTCTGGAGACATTGTGTTGTTCCTCTCATCAAGTATTGTTCCACTTGTCAAGTTCATGTTTTATTCCATCCATGTTTAACCGGAGTGCTATCTGAATTTTCTTGTTCTTATTCCTTGTCCATCTCGCTTAACCGGAGTGGTTTCAATGTCTCCCTTGTCACTTAAGCTGTTGGTTCTCTTCGTATTCCTTGTTTCCTCATTTTACCGGAGAGCCTCAATCTCATTCGTCTCCGTTGTACCTTTTCTTCCAAGTTTTTTTTTCAACCTCTCAAGTTTCTTTGGAGTCACTCATTTGTCCATCAAGCGACTTTGTTTTCCTATTCATCTTCTGTCTCATTCCTAAGATCTCGGGACGAGATCTCTTATTAGTGGAGGAGAGTTGTAACACCCCGAGACCGATGCTCGAGTTGCCTTCCATTTATTTTTAGTTGTTGTTGTGTGTTTATTATGTTTGTTGCATTATCATAATTGTGTTGCATATTTCATTCCTATATGTTGTTGTCATGTTCATGATGAATGCCATTGCCATATTTTGCTCTTTCATCATGTTCGTATTTTAGTATATTGCATTGTGCGATGCTTGTTTGCTTGCCATGGTCATCTCACTTGCTTTGTTCTATGTTTCATGATGTGATTTTGCCTATGTCATTTTGTTGCATTTGCATCATGATCATCCTTGTAGTGTGCATATTCATCGTGTGCACATTTGTTGTGTGCTTGTTATCTTTGTGAACTCTTTCTCCTCATCTTCTTTGCTGTTCCATCCTGCCCTTCCATCTAAATCATCATCAAGTGCAAACCATTTCACTTCTTCCTTCTTTCAAATTCCACCCTTTATTGCAAGATGACCGCTACCCTGGATCTCACTACTATCATTGCTATGCTAGTTGCTTCGTTCTATCGCTATGCTGCGCTACCTATCACCTGTTTATCAAGCCTCCCAAATTGCCATGAACCTCTAACCTTTGACACCCTTCCTAGCAAACCATTACCTGGCTATGTTACCGCTTTGCTCAGCCCTCTTATAGCGTTATTAGTTGCAGGTGAAGTTGAAGATTGCTCCATGACGGACAGGATTATGTTGGGATATCACAATATCTCTTATTTAATTAATGCATCTATATATTTGGTAAAGGGTGGAAGGCTCGGCCTTATGCCTGGTGTTTTGTTCCACTCTTGCCGCCCTAGTTTCCGTCATACCGGTGTTATGTTCCCGGATTCTGCGTTCCTTACGCGGTTGGGTGATTTATGGGACCCCCTTGACAGTTGGCTTTGAATAAAACTCCTCTAGCAAGGCCCAACATTGGTTTTACCATTTGCCTCACCACCACCTACATTTCCCTTGGGAGTAATTAACCCAAGGGTCATCTTTATTATAGCCCCCCCCGGGCCAGTGCTTCTCTAAGTGCTGGTCCGAACCAGAGCCACTTGCAGCGCCACCTCGGGGAAACTCGAGGTCGAGTTTTAGTTGTACGTAGTGTTCATCCGGTGTTGCCCTGAGAACGAGATATGTGCAGCTCCTATCGGGATTGTCGGCGCATCGGGCGGCTTTGCTGGTCTTGTTTTACCATTGTCGAAATGTCTTGTAATCGGGATTCCGAGTCTGATCGGGTCTTCCTGGGAGAAGGAATATCCTTTGTTGATCGCGAGAGCTTATCATGGGCTAAGTTGGTACACCCCTGCAGGGTATAAACTTTCGAAAGCCGTGCCCACGGTTATGGGCAGATGGGAATTTGTTCATGTCAGGTTGTAGATAACTTGACACCAGATCCGAATTAAAACGCATCAACCGCATGTGTAGCCGTGATGGTCTCTTTTCGGCGGAGTCTGGGAAGTGAGCACGGTTTTGGGTTATGTTTGACGTAAGTAGGAGTTCAGGATCACTTCTTGATCATTGCTAGCTTCACGACCGTTCCTTTTGCTCTCTTCTCGCTCTTATTTGCGTATGTTAGCCACCATATATGCTTAGTCGCTGCTGCAACCTCACCACTTTACCCCTTCCTTTCCCATTAAGCTTTGCTAGTCTTGATACCCATGGTAAGGGGATTGCTGAGTCCTCGTGGCTCACAGATTACTACAACAAACGTTGCAGGTACAGGTTATGCGATGATCTTGACGTGAGAGCGATGTTGCTTGTTTTGGAGTTCTTCTTTTGCTTCTTCTTCAATCAGGGGATAGGTTCCAGGTCGGCAGCCTGGGCTAGCAGGGTGGATGTCGTTTGAGTTTATGTTTGTGTTTCATCCGTAGTCGGATGATGCTATTATGTATTGAGATGATGTTGTAATCGTGTGGCATTGTATGCCTTTGGTATGTATCCCCATCTATTATGTAATGTTGATTTAATGATATCCACCTTGCAAAAGCATTTCAATATGCGGTTCTATCCTTGGTGGGACCTTTGAGTCTCTTTAGGATAGTATCGCATATTGGGCGTGACAATTACGTTGTGGTGTGCCGGGTGGCGTGAGTTGCGAAACTATTCCGCATTGTTTCAAATGTAGACCAAACTCCTAACTCAAATATTCTCCTCCACGATCAGATCGTAGAAACTTTATTTTCTTGTTACGATGATTTTCAACTTCACTCTGAAATTCTTTGAACTTTTCAAATGTTTCAGACTTATGCTTCATCAAGTAGATATACCCATATCTGCTTAAATCATTTGTGAAGGTGAGAAAATAACGATAGCCGCCACGAGCCTCAATATTCATCGGACCACATACATCTGTATGTATGATTTCCAATAAATCTGTTGCTCTCTCCATAGTACCGGAGAATGGCGTTTTAGTCATCTTGCCCATGAGGCACGGTTCGCAAGTACCAAGTTATTCATAATCAAGTGGTTCCAAAGTCCATCAATATGGAGTTTCTTCATGCGCTTTACACTGATATGACCTAAACGGTAGTGCCACAAATAAGTTGCATTATCATTATCAACTCTGCATCTTTTGGCTTCAAAATTATGAATATGTGTATCACTACTATCGAGATTCATCAAAAATAGACCACTCTTCAAGGGTGCATGACCATAAAAGATATTACTCATATAAATAGAACAACCATTATTCTCTGATTTAAATTAATAACCGTCTCGCATCAAACAAGATCCAGATATAATGTTCATGCTCCACTCTGGCACCAAATAAAAATTATTTAGGTCTAAAACTAATCCCGAAGGTAGATGTAGAGGTAGCGTGCCGACCGCGATCACATCGACTTTGGAACCATTTCCCACGCGCATCGTCACCTCGTCCTTGGCAAGTGTTCACTTAATCTGTAGTCCCTGTTTCGAGTTGCAAATATTAGCAACAGAACCAGTATCAAATACCCAGGTGCTACTTCGAGCTCTAGTAAGGTACACATCAATAACATGTATATCACATATACCTTTGTTCACCTTGCCATCCTTCTTATCCGCCAAATACCTGGGGCAGTTCCGCTTCCAGTGACCAGTCTGGTTGCAGTAGAAGCACTCAGTTTCAGGCTTAGGTCCAGACTTGGGTTTCTTCTCCTGAGCAGCAACTTGCTTGCTGTTCTTCTTGAAGTTCCCCTTCTTCTTCCCTTTGCCCTTTTTCTTGAAACTAGTGGTCTTGTTGACCATCAACACTTGATGCTCCTTCTTGATTTCTACCTCCGCAGCCTTTAGCATTGCAAAGAGTTCGGGAATCGTCTTATCCATCCCTTGCATGTTATAGTTATCATGAAGCTCTTGTAGCTTGGTGGCAGTGATTGGAGAATTCTGTCAATGACGCTATCATCTGGAAGATTAACTCCCAGTTGAATCAAGTGATTATTATACACAGATATCTTGAGTATATGCTCACTGACAGAACTATTCTCCTCCATCTTGCAGCTATAGAACTTATTGGAGACTTCATATCTCTCAATCTGGGCATTTGCTTGAAATATTAACTTAAACTCCTGGAACATCTCATATGCTCCATGACGTTCAAAACGTCGTTGAAGTCCCGGTTCTAAGCCGTAAAGCATGGCACACTGAACTATTGAGTAGTCATCAGCTTTGCTCTGCCAGACGTTCATAACATCTAGTGTTGCTCGTGCAGTAGGCATGGCACCCAACGGTGCTTCCAGGACGTAATTTTTCTGTGCAGAAATGAGGATAATCCTCAAGTTACGGACCCAGTCCGTGTAATTGTTACCATCATCTTTCAACTTTGATTTCTCAAGGAACGCATTGAAATTCAACAGAACAACAGCACGGGCCATCTATCTACAATCAAACATAGACAAGCAAGATACGATCAGGTACTAAGTTCATGATAAATTTAAGTTCAATTAATCATATTACTTAAGAACTCCCACTTAGAAAGACATCCCTTTAATCCTCTAAGTGATCACGTGATCCAAATCAACTAAACCATAACCGATCATCACGTGAAATGGAGTAGCTTTCAATGGTGAACATCACTATGTTGATCATATCTACTATATGATTCACGCTCGACCTTTCGGTCTCAGTGTTCCGAGGCCATATCTGCATATGCTAGGCTCGTCAAGTTTAACCTGAGTATTCTGCGTGTGCAAAACTGGCTTGCACCTGTTGTAGATGGACGTAGAGCTTATCACACCCGATCATCACGTGGTGTCTGGGCACGACGAACTTTGGCAACGGTGCATACTCAGGGAGAACACTTTTTATCTTGAAATTTAGTGAGAGATCATCTTATAATGCTACCGTCAATCAAACCAAGATAAGATGCATAAAAGATAAACATCACATGCAATCAATATAAGTGATATGATATGGCCATCATCATCTTGTGCTTGTGATCTCCATCTCTGAAGCACCTGCATGATCACCATCGTCACCGGCGTGACACCTTGATCTCCATCGTAGCATCGTTGTCGTCTCGCGAATGTTATGCTTCTATGACTATCGCTACCGCTTAGTGATAAAGTAAAGCATTACAGGGCGATTGCATTGCATACAATAAAGCGACAACCATATGGCTCCTGATAGTTGCCGATAACTCGGTTACAAAACATGATCATCTCATACAATAAAATATAGCATCACGTCTTGACCATATCACATCACAACATGCCCTGCAAAAACAAGTTAGACGTCCTCTACTTTGTTGTTGCAAGTTTTACGTGGCTGCTACGGGCTTTAGCAAGAACCGTTCTTACCTACGCATCAAAACCACAATGATAGTTCGTCAAGTTAGTGTTGTTTTAACCTTCTCAAGGACCGGGCGTACCCACATTCGGTTCAACTAAAGTTGGAGAAACTGACACCCGCCAGCCACCTATGTGCAAAGCACATCGGTAGAACCAGTCTCGCACAAGCGTATGCGTAATGTCGGTCCGGGCCGCTTCATCCAACAATACCGCTGAACCAAAGTATGACATGCTGGTAAGCAGTATGACTTGTATCGCCCACAACTCACTTGTGTTCTACTCGTGCATATAACATCTACGCATAAAACCAGGCTCGGATGCCACTGTTGGGGAACGTAGTAATTTCAAAAAAATTCCTATGCACACACAAGATCATGGTGATGCATAGCAACAAGAGGGGAGAGTGTTGTCCACGTACCCTCGTAGACCGAAACCGGAAGCGTTAGCACAACACAGTTGATGTAGTCGTACGTCTTCACGATCCGACCGATCAAGTACCGAACGTACGGCACCTCCGAGTTCAGCACACGTTCAGCCCGATGATGTCCCTCGAACTTCGATCCACCCGAGTGTTGAGGGAGAGTTTTGTCAGCATGGCGGTGTCGTGACAATGTTGATTTTCTACCGACGCAGGGCTTCGCCTAAGCACCGCTACAGTATTATCGAGGTGGACTATGGTGGAGGGGGGCACCACACACGGCTAAAAGATCGAACAGATCAATTGTTGTGTCTTTGGGGTGCCCCTGCCCCCGTATATAAAGGAGCAAGGGGGAGGTCGGCCGGCCCTCTATGGCGCGCCCCCAAGAGGGGAATCCTACTATGACTCCAAGTCCTAGTAGGTTTCCACCTAAAGGGAGAGGGGGGGAGGAAGGAGAGGGAGAGGGAGAAGGAAAGGGGGGCACCCCCCCTCTCCTAGTCCAATTCGGACCAGAGGGGCAGGGGCACGCGGCCTGCCCTAGGCCGCCCCTCTCTCTCTCCACTAAGGCCCATCGAGGCCCATTAGTTCCCCCGGGGGTTCCGATAATCCTCCGGCACTCCGGTGTTATCCGAAACTTCTCCGGAACACTTCCGGTGTCCGAATATAGTCGTCCAATATATCAATCTTCATATCTCGACCATTTCGAGACTCCTTGTCATGTCCGTGATCACATCTGGGACTCCGAACAACCTTCGGTACATCAAAATGTATAAACTCATAATATAACTTTCATCGTAACGTTAAGCGTGCAGACCCTACGGGTTCGAGAACTATGTAGACATGACCGAGACATGTCTCCGGTCAATAACCAATAGTGGAACCTGGATGCTCATATTGGCTCCCACATATTCTACGATGATCTTTATCGGTCAGACCGCATAACAATACGTTGTTCCCTTTGTAATCGGTATGTTACTTGCCCGAGATTTGATCATCGGTATCTGAATACCTAGTTCAATCTCGTTACCGGCAAGTCTCTTTACTCGTTCCGTAATACATCATCCCGCAACTAACTCATTAGTTGCAATGCTTGCAAGGCTTAAGTGATGTGCATTACCGAGAGGGCCCAGAGATACCTCTCCGAAAATCGGAGTGACAAATCCTAATCTCGAAATACGCCAACCCAACATGTACCTTCGGAGACACCTGTAGAGCACCTTTATAATCACCCAGTTACGTTGTAACGTTTGGTAGCACACAAAGTGTTCCTCCGGTAAACGGGAGTTGCATAATCTCATTGTCATAGGAACATGTATAAGTCATGAAGAAAGCAGTAGCAACATACTAAACGATCGTGTGCTAAGCTAACGGAATGGGTCATGTCAATCACATCATTCTCCTAATGATGTGATCCCATTAATCAAATGATAACCCATGTCAATGGCTAGGAAACATAACCATCTTTGATCAACGAGCTAGTCAAGTAGAGGCATACTAGTGACACTCTGTTTGTCTATGTATTCACACATGTATCATGTTTCCGGTTAATACAATTCTAGCATGAATAATAAACATTTATCATGATATAAGGAAATAGATAATAACTTTATTATTGCCTCTAGGGCATATTTCCTTCAAAAACTAGCTTGATGATAATTCCCATGTGTCCCCGGGAGTGCTTTTCTCTACATAAGAGTTTGTCCAGACTTGTCCTTTGCTACAAGAAGGATTGGGCCATCGTGCTGCACCTTATTTACTTTCATTATTTGTTACCCATTACAAATTACCTTATCAAAAAACTATCTATTACCGATAATTTCAGTGCTTGCACAGAAACCTTACTGAAAACCGCTTGTCGTTTCCTTGTGCTCCTCGTTGGGTTCGACACTCTTACTTATCGAAAGGACTACGATAGATCCCCTATACTTGTGGGTCATCATTAATCACATAGCAATGTGAACTAGATTATTGACTCAAGTAAACCCTTTGGGTATTAGTCACATAGAGATGTGAACTAATCAGATAAAGGTGTGAACTATTGGTGTAAAATCACATGAAGATGTGAACTAGATTATTGACTCTAGTGAAAGTGGGAGAGTGAAGGAAATGTGCCCTAGAGACAATAATAAAGTTGTTATTTATATTTCCTTATATCATGATAAATGTTTATTATTCATGCTAGAATTGTATCAACCGGAAACTTAGTGCATGCGTGAATACATAGACAAACAGAGTGTCCCTAGTATGTCTCTACTTGACTAGCTCGTTAATCAAAGATGGTTAAGTTTCCTGACCATAGACATGTGTTGTCATTTGATGAACGGGATCACATCATTAGAGAATGATGTGATGGACAAGACCCATCCGTTAGCTTAGCATAAATGATCGTTTAGTTTTATTGCTATTGCTTTCATCATGACTTATACATGTTCCTCTGACTATGAGATTATGCAACTCCTGAATACCGGAGGAACACTTTGTGTGCTATCAAACGTCACAACGTAACTGGGTGATTATAAATATGCTCTACCATTGTATCCGATGGTGTTTGTTGAGTTGGCATAGATAAAAAATTAGGATTTGTCACTCCGTGTATCGGAGAGGTATCTCTGGGCCCTCTCGGTAATGCACATCACTATAAGCCTTGCAAGCAATGTGACTAATGAGTTAGTTGCAGGATGATGCATTACAGAATGAGTAAAGAGCCTTGCCGGTAATGAGATTGAACTAGGTATGGTGATACCGACGACCGAATCTCGAGCAAGTAACATACCGATGACAAAGGGAACAATGTATGTTGTTATACAGTTTGACCGATAAAGATCTTCGTAGAATATGTAGGAGCCAATATGAGCATCCAGGTTCCTCTATTGGTTATTGACCGGAGATGTGTCTCAGTCATGTCTACATAGTTCTTGAACCCGTAGGGTCTGCACGCTTAACGTTCGATGACCGAAGTTTGTTCGGACTCCTGGATGACATTACGGACATGACGAGTTGTCTGGAAATGGTTGAGACGTAAAGATCGATATATTGGAAGGCTATATTCGGACATCGGAAAGGTTCTGAGTGGTTCGGGTATTTTTCGGAGAACTGGAGAGTTACGGGAATTCGCCGGGAGAAGTAGTGGGCCTTAATGGGCCATACGGGAAAGGAGAAAGGGGCATCAAGGGGTGGCCGACCCTCCCCCCATGGCAAGTCCGAATTGGACAAGGGAGGGGGCGGCGCCCCCTCTCTTTCTTTCTCCCTCTCCTACTCCTTCCCTCTCTCCCCTCTTGGGAAAGGAAGGGGGCTCCAACTAGGATTGGGAATCCTAGTTGGATTCCCTCCTAGGCCGGCCTCCTCTTCCCCCCTCCTTTATATACGTGGGCAGGGGGACACCCCATAGAGAGAGCTCCTATACGGCGCACTTCGCGGCAAAAGGACGTCGCTTCGCACAGGATACTCAGCGAGTGGGCCGGCCCATGGCAGACGGGTGCCGGTGCTGGTTGTATCAAGCGCAATGGGAAGCCACGCTGGCACTGTAGCAAAAATAAGGAAAATAACGAGCCACAGAGGGAATTGAACTCTAGACCTCATGGTAATGAAGTGCTCCTAATAGCCATCTGAGCTAATAATCCTAAGTGACTAGTTTGCAACGCTAATATCTAAGAACTAGCCATTTTGCCAGAATTCAACACCTTTGATTTTATTCGAACATGTCTTGGAATTTCTAAGAGGTGTTGAATTCTGGCAAAATGTTTCAAAGATATGTTCGAATAAAATAGTGAACAAATGTTTCAAAGTTCCAACATTTTTTGAACATCGTGAACAAATTTTGAAATTCAATATTGTTTAGAAAAAGAACATTTTCGAAATTGTTCACATTATTCAAATCCCGAACATATTTTCCAATTGAGAACACTTTTTTGAACATGCGAACATTTTTTTAACATTGTGAACAAAATTTCAATTTTCCTTTGTGTAAAAGCGAATTTTTTTAAAAAAATGATCATTTCTTGTAAATTTGGAAACCCCTTGAGCAATTTTGAAACGTGAACATTTTTTGAAATTCTCAAACGATTTTTCACCCGTGAACAAAATTTGAAAAATAGGAACATTTTTTGGGATTCAAAAACTTTAAAACCACCAATATTTTTAGAAAACTCCTGAACATATTTTGAATTTGTGAACAAATTTCAGAAAAAAGTGAACATCGCGAACATTTTTTGAACATTGCAAACAAATTCTGAAATTCTATATTCTTTAGAAAACTAACATTTTTAATTTTTTTTACATTTTTCGAATTCAAAACATATTTTCCAATTGTGAACTCTTTTTGAACATGCGAACATTTATTTAACAATGTGAACATATTTTCAATTTTCATTTTTTATAGAAGCAAACAAATTTTGAAAAAGTGATCATTTCTTGAAAATTTGAAAACCCATTGAACAATTTTGAAACCTGAACATTTTTAAAACTGCTCAAACAATTTTTAATACGTGAACAAAATTTGAAAAACAGGAACATTTTATGGAATTCAAATTCTGAACATTTTTGGGATTTATGAACAAACAGTAAAACACAACGATTTTTTTAAAAATTAATAAATTGAAGAAAACAATAGAATTGAAAATGATAAATAAAAAAAGGAAAGTGAAAAAACAAAATAGAAACAAAAAAAATAAACAGAAAAGTGAAAAAGGAGAGAAAAGAAAAAAACAGGAAAAGCGAAAAAACAAGAAAAAAACCCAGATTAGGAACCTTCTAGAAGTTTCCCAAAAGCAGAACAAACCGGCTAGGCACCTCTAGAAGGTTCCCAAAACCGATCGCGTTGAAGCGGTTAAATGGGCTGGCCCAGCTGGAACGCTCCCTCGATCTCCCTGTGCGAAATCTCGACAATTTGCCGCAACGTGCGGCAAATAGGAAATCCCCCCCCCCCCCTATAGACACAAAAGTTGATTTCTTAGACGTGTGCGGTGCCCCCCTCCACAGATTTCCACCTCGGTCATACTGTCGTAGTGCTTAGGCAAAGCCCTGTGTCGGTAACTTCATCATTACTGTAACAGACCGTCGTGCAGACGAAACTCTCCCTCGGCCTCAGCTGGATCTAGAGTTTGAGGGACGTCATCGAGCTGAACGTGTGTAGATCGCGGAGGTGCCGTGCGGTACTGGATCTGTTGGATCGCGAAGACGTTCGACTACAACAACTGCGTTACTAAACGCTTCCGCTTCCCTTCTACGAGGGTACGTGGACATAATCTTTCCGCTCGTTGCTATGCTTCTCCTAGATAGATCTTGCGTGATCGTAGGTAAATTTTTTGAAATACCGCGCTCCCCAACAACAGTTCACTCAGATTAACTGTTTGCGATTAGCGGACACAACAGTAATGGTGAGCCAGATCGACACTACAAAAAAAAGACACATCCGTGACATTTTGGGTCGAACGAAATTTTTTTCTATCATACATATGACACTTTTATGACGATAATTGTGACAAAACCCGGTATCATCATAGATGTGGTGGGCTCCTACTTCTATGACAAAAAATCATGACAGAAAATGGGCTTTTCGTCCTGGGCGAGCCGGAGACGCGGCTGCATGACATTATTTGGGCCATCCATGACGGAAAAAACCATGGTAGAAGCGAGGGGGAGGAAAATTTCAGGGAGTTCCCAGTTATGATGGGCGGTCGGGGGCCGAGCGATGCGCGTTTCTCTCGTACACGTACGTGCGTGTGTGCGAGGCGTTGGCTCTAACTGAACCCCAGCGAGGCTTTGGGCTCTAACTGAACCCAAGCGATTGCACTGCAGGCTACGCGTTACTGAACCCGAGTAATCGATCGATGGCTGTTAACTGAACCGATCGATTGATTCCTTTGCTACTGCTGCTAACTGAAGCTGATCGATTTGATGAATAGTGAGCATTGCGGGGGGGGGGTCGGATGAATAGTGAGCGATGGGGGTGGATGCAGGACCCCGTGGCGTTGCCTCTGGATGAACAGGAGCCCGTGGTGTGGAGGGCTGGATGACCAGTAGGCGGTGGAGGGGTGTCTGTGGAGGGGTGGTTGAACAGTAGCCGGTGGAGTAGCGCGCGGTGGAGGCTGGATGAACATGAGCCCATGGAGGCTGGAGGAGGTCGACGGTGGAGATGAACAGTATCCCGTGGAGTTCCGTTTTGCGGTACGCCACACCCCTCTTGATGAATAGTACCCCTGTTTCAACCGTAGCGCTCTAACACAAGTCCGTTTCGTCTGTTTTGCGGTACGCCACACCCCTCCCGATCAACAGGACCCCCGTTTCGACCGTAGGAGGTCCATTTCGTCCGTTTTGCGGTACGCTACACCCCTCCCAATCAACAGGACCCCTGTTTCGACCGTAGGAGGTCCGTTTCATCCGTTTTGCGGTACGCCACACCCCTCCCGATCAACAGGACCCCCGTTTCTACCGTAGGAGGTCCGTTTCCTCCATTTTGCGGTATGCCAGACCCCTCCAGATCAACAGGACCCCCGTTTCGAACGTGGCCGGTCGAACACAAGGTTGTTTCCTCTGTTCTGCGGTACGCCAGGCCTCGTATCCATCACCTGTTCCGTCCAAGCCCTCCCGATGAACACGACGACGCATTTCGTTCCGACCCAGCCGGTTGGCTCCCACGCATTCCGTTGCCTCCCGATGAACACGACGCATTTCGTTGCCTCCCCATGAACACGACGACGACGTTGTTTCTCCGTTCTGACCCAGCCATGTACACGAGCCCTGGCCGTACGTATGCGCGAGTAGGCGTTCAAGACCCCACCCGTATGTACACATACGTGGCCGTATTTTCTTTCTTGCACACTGGCCGCTGTATGTACGTGTACATGCTACGTGCGCGCCTCTACTACGACACTTAAGCGCCTCTACTACGACACGTGCGTGCCTCTACATCGACCAGTATATATGTACGTGCACGTTCGCGACCAGAATGACAATGCTACGTACGCTTCGACCAGGTGGGTCCCGACTGTCAGGCACTTCCTTGTGTGCGAAGATGTAGCTGGTGGGTCCCAGCAGTCAGGGGGCGAATCGTTTTTTTTTGCCCGGACGCACTTCCTTGCATGCGAAGATGTAGCTGGTGGGTCCCAGCAGTCAGGGGGAAACATTTTTTCACGAAATATGGAGGCACTTCCTTGCTGCGGCCGTGGACCCAGCTATCAGCCTCTCCACATACAGTCCATGTTCGATGGAAGCCATTCCTTGACCACGTTGACCATGCCGCGCCGAGAGCACCAGGGCGGTGGACGACGGCGAGGCCTAGGAAGGGGACGACGCGGAGCCGGGGAAGACGCGGCAGTGGATGCCCACGCGTAGAGGAGTACGAGGGTTCACTTGTTCGCTGTGGTGTGAGGCTGCCGTCACTGCAGAATAACAGGGGGTGTGGGTGAGTAGAGGTATGGCCTTGCCAGCGGTGGGAGTAGTAGGGGCCGGTGAGGCCTCCGCTGCATCGCAGCCGGCCACGGGAGGCAGGAGCACGAGGCATGACCGGCTCTAGTTTGGGCGGCTGGAGCAAGAAGGCCAGAGGTTGAAGAAGCACTATGGCCGTTGGATGGACATCGTACGGTCACTGGAGCTAGAATCGTGCATATTGACTAAGTTGACAAAGCCCTCCGTCCCCGTCAACTTAGTAGGCCCACAAGTCAGCCTGCCTCTATAATGGGTCCCAGCTAACAGGGGGAGTATTCATTTTTTGTGCGTAATAAGGAGGCACTTCCTTGCGTGCGAAGATATAGCTGGTGTGTCCGACCTGTCAACGGCGGTAATGTTTTTTTTTCAAGAAATACAGAGGCCCTTTCGGTGGGTCCCTGATGTCAGGTGGAGGAATCATTATTTTGCGTGTAATAAGGAGGCATTTCCTTGCGTGCGGCCGTGGATCCAGCTGTCAGCCTCTCCACGTACAGTCCACTTCAGATGCATGTCGGTCATTGACCACATTGACCAGGACGCGCCAGGAGCACCAGGGCGGTGGACGACGGCGAGGCCTAGGAAGGGAACAACACAGAGGCGGGGAAGACTCGACAGTTGTTTCCCACGCGGAGGGGAGTATGACTGTACGTGGGTTTACTGGTTCGTCTGCCGTCGCCGGAGAATAGCAGCAGGTGTGGGTGAGTAGAGGGATGGCTAGGCCAACGATGGGAGTATAGTGGGGCAGTGAGGCCTGCGAGGCAGCCCAGCCGGCCGCGGGGAGGAGGAAGCAAGCAGTCCTGCCGGCGCTTGTTTGAGCGGCTGCAGCAGGAAGAGCAGAGATTGAAGAAGCACGACGGCCGTTGGATGGACATCCAACAATCACTGCTTGTTCGTCAACCTTTTTTTAGGAAAGCCTCAAATCTATGGAAAACAGCATACAACCCATCTGCCATTATTTCTAATAATTTATAGCCCATTTGCTAATTCTTAAGGTTTTTTTGGAGCCCATATTCTTTTTGTTAGCATTACAACCCATATTGTGGCCACGGTTAAAAAATTATACGAAATTTTGCATATTTCGGTGCGGTTCGAACTGTTTTTAATCCTGAAATTTCGACTCACATTCAAACTGATTTTAAAAATAAATGTATATCAATATAAAATCCAACAAATTCTCCATGCATAAAAATTAATGTAATTTAAAATCACGAAATGAAAAAAAATATATTTTAAACTAATTGCCGGTTTGATGTGTTTTAAAAATGTACAACCCATTTCTCATTACTGATGGGCCATTTTCTCGGCCAGCCGAATGAAAGCTCTCCTCATCTTGAAAGATTTGCAGCCCAACAGGCATGACAAAGCGACTTACTTGGCAAATAAAAAAACTGGGTTGTGTCCATGGACCCAGCTGTCAGGCTCTCCACGTATAGTACTCTTCGGATGGAAGTCATTCCTAGACCACGTTGACCACGCCGCGTGGAGAGCACCACGGCGGTGGACGACGCGGAGCCGGGGAAGACGCGGTAGTCGAAGCCCGCGCGGAGGGGACTATGAGGGTTCACTGATTCGGCTGCAGTGTGAGGCTGCCGTCGCCGCAGGGCCTGACTAGCTGTGGGAATAATAGGGGGCGGTGAGGCCTCCACGGCAGCACAGCCGGCCATGGGAGGCAGGAGCATGCGACATGACCGGCGCTGCTTTGGGCGGCTGGAGCAAGAAGACCAGAGGTTGAAGAAGCACTACAGCCGTTGGATGGACATCGTACGGTCACTGGAGCTAGAATCGTTCATATTGACTAAGTTGACAAAGCCCTTCGTCCCCGTCAACTTAGTAGGCCCACAAGTCAGCCTCCCACCAAGGCTGGTCCCAGCTAGCCGGGGGAGTATTCATTTTTTTGTGCATAATAAGGAGGCACTTCCGGTGGGTCCGAGCTGACAGCGGCCGGAACGTTTTTTCGCGAAATACGGTGGCTCGTCCGGTGGGTCCTAGCAGTCAGGGGGAAACATTTTTTTCGCAAAAAAGGTGGCCCATCCGGTGGGTCCCCGCTGTCAGGTGGGGGATTAATTATTTTCCACGTAATAAGGAAGCACTTCCTTGTTGCTGCCGTGGACCCAACTGTCAGCCTCTCCACGTATAGTACTCTTCCAATGGAAGTCGGTCGTTGACCACATTGACCATGCCGCACCGAGAGCACCACGACGGTGGACGATGGCGAGGCCTAGGAAGGGGACAACACGGAGCCGGGCAAGACGCGGCAGTGGATGCCCACGCGGAGAGGAGTACGAGCGTTCACTGGTTCGGCTGCGGTGTGAGGCTGCCATCGCCGCAGAATAACAAGGGGTGTGGGTGAGTGGAGGGATGGCCTAGCCAATGGTTGGAGTAGTATGGGGGCGGTGAGGCCCCGCGGTAGCACAGCCGGCCACGTGAGGTAGGAGCAGGCGGCACGACCGGCGCTGCTTTGGGCGGCCGGAGCAAAAAGACAAGAGGTTTAAGAAGCACTATGGCCGTTGGATGGACATCATACGGTCACTGGAGTATTGACTAAGTTGACAAACCCCTCCGTCTCCGTCAACTTAGTAGGCCCAGAAGTCAGCCCAACAATATGGTAGGTCCCAGCTAGCAGGGGGTATTCATTTTTTTGGGCGTAATAAGGAGGCACTTCCTTGCGTGCGAAGATATAGCTGGTGGGTCCAACCTGTCAGCGGGGGGAACGTTTTTTTCGCGAAATACAGAGGCCCTTCCTGTGGGTCCTAGCTATTAGGTGGAGGAATCATTATTTTGCGCGTAATAAGGAGGCATTTCCTTGCGTGCGGCCGTGGACCCAGCTGTCAGCCTCTCCACGTACAGTCCACTTCCGATGGATTTCGTTCATTGACCACGTTGACCAGGCCGCGCCGAAAGCACCAGGGCGGTGGACGACGGCGAGGCCTAGGAAGGGAACGACACGGAGCCAGGGAATACTCGGCAGTTGTTTCCCACGCGGAGGAGTATGAGGGTTTACTGGTTCGTCTGTCGTCGCCGAAGAATAACAGCATGTGTGGGTGAGTAGAGGGATGGCTAGGCCAGCGATGGGAGTACGATGGGGCAGTGAGGCCTATGCGGCAGCATAGCCGGCTGCGAGAGGAGGGAGCAGGCAGTCCCGCCGGTGCTTGTTTGAGCGGCTGGAGCATGAAGAGTACAGATTGAAGAAGCACGACAGTTGTTGGATGGACATCCAACAGTCACTGCTCTCGTGTGTTGACTAAGTTGACAGGGCGTTGCGTGTGCGTCAACCTTTTTTTATGAAAGCATATGCGTCAACCTATAGTAGGCGCACAAGTCAGCCTCAAATCTATGGAAAACAACATAAAGCCCATTTACTAATTCTTAATAATATTTTTGGAGCCCATCTTCTCTTTGTTAGCATTACACCCCATATTGTGACTACGGTTAAAAAGTATACGAAATTTTGCATATTTTGGTGCAGTCAACTGTTTTTAATCTAGAAATATCGACTCACATTCAAACTATTTTGAAAAATAATTTATATAAATATAAAATCCAAATAATTGTCCACGCATAAAAATCAACGGAATTTAAGATCTTGTAATGAAAAAAATTTGAAACTAATTCCCGGTTTGATGTGTTTTAAAAATGTACAGCCCATTTCTGGGCAAACCGAATGAAACTCTCCTCGTCTTGAAAGATTTGCCGCCCAGCAAGGCCGATAAAGCAAGTAGGACTTGTTTGGGTATTTCCTTTTAAAAAATAAAACTGGGCTAGCCATTTTCAGCAAGAAAAAACACAACTGGGCTCATGACGTGGTAAACATAAATAAAACCCTGGCTAGACGGGCCATAGCCCCCGCACAGCCCCGTTGTTACCCTCATCCGTCGCTAAAACTAGTATAAATAACAACTGCTTGTTCCTCAAAAAAAATTGCGCGACTTGCTGGGTCCCTGGTGTCAGCCGCTCGTAGTGTAATTCTCTCGTTTATTGACTACATTGACAATGGCGTGAGCCCCAGATGTCCAACCATTAGGTGGAACCATATTTTTGGGCTTTTAATATAGAGGCACTTGCTTGCGTACTGCCATGATGCTGGTGGGTCCCTACTATCATCCTCTCCACGTACAGTCATCTCCTTGTTCCTCTCAGTTGTTAACGACATTGACAACGCCAGAGGGCGGCACACCACGCATGGCGAGCGAACCAAGGTCACAAGGCGGAGGACGACGGTGAGGCCTCGGACGGAACGAATAGGAGCCGTGGAAGATGCGCTGGTCCAGTCGCAGGTGGAGGGGAGTACGAGGGTGGACTGGTTCGGACTCGGGTGTGTGTTGGGGTTGACGTCACCGGAGAATAACATGACGTGTGGGGGCATAGAGGGAGTGACTGGCCAACATTGGAGGGTACGTACGGTAGGGCGGCGGAGGCGCAGCCAGCCATGGGAGGCGGGAGCAGGCGGAGTTGACGGGGTGGTTTGGTTTGGGCGGCTGGAGGAAGAAGACAAGAGATAGAAGATACACGATAGATGTTGGATGTCAATCCAACGGCTGGTAGGCAGAATCATTTGTTGACTGGCTAGTAAGTCGACACCACCTTGGATAGGCTATTTCCTCGTGGGTCCCAAATGTCATAATCCAAATCTGTCACGGTCATGCAGCCTTTCCTATGAAAATTTACAACCCATTTGATGTGCTAGTTCGAAATAAGTTTGTGGGTGCTAGTGGGGGCTAATCACTTGGCTTCTGTAATGCACAGTGAGCTCAAGCAGCCGGCGAGAGTGATGTTATTTCCCTTGGTTGGGATTTGTTACAATATTTCACTCTAAATTAAACAAATGGCAAGCCATTTGCCTTGTTTCAAAGAAAATATGACAGTCACAGCCGAGTTGAAAAGGGCAGGAACATCTAACTCCAGCTTACAAACTGTACAAAAGCACGAGGGTTAATTGTTCATCAGGTTTACAAAAAAAACCTAGATTGAAAAGGGCAACAACATCTAACTCCAGCATTGTTTTCGGCAGTCACAGTCAAATGGATCGGTCAGGTCCATAGAATGAACATCCTGGGTCGTAAAATTTACTGGATTATGACCACAATATGTTGTAAATAGAAGCCCAGCACGTTTAGAAGCACTTTTGCCCACCTGAAACTCCTTTTTTTGCTCTTTGACATACCCATCCGTCAAAACCATGCTGCTGATAAACTTAAGCCTGATGGACAATAGTAATCTCGCATTCAGCAGGAAGAATGTGACAAATCTTGTCTTTGCACGGTTGGCTACATATCGTTCTAGTGTTATTGTCTTCAATCGAATCTCATGAGAAGTGAGAAAAATCCCAATGCTTACGAATCTACCGATTGGTTATAACTTTCTTACCCCGTCCTGTTGCCTAAATAGACATGAAGATTGAAAACAGTTAAGGTCTAAAAGAAGAGTGTCGAAAGAGCAACAGCTGAACGGTTAATTCTAGTACACTATATGCGGGCTTCCAATGTGTGTGAAATTATCACCCTTATATACAACTTCTCCAGACATGGAAAGCATTGCAGCAAGCCAATAATCTTGTTCACATCAAAACTATTCATTTGGATATATAAGATCTTGACAGAATCCAGGACCATTGATAGGCCATCCATGGAGAAACTCTTCATTGAGCATAGAACATAATATTGGTACAAAATGTGTACTCCAAGATGATATATAAATTATGCGCAGAAATTTAAAATGCAGCTTATGGTTACAAGTGTAGATGATAATATAAAGTACCTGAAGAACTGTGGAGCCAAACACCATATTGAAATGAACAAAGAGATCATGTATTACACCCAAGGTCTCCAGTTTAGACGCAGAGAGGACGGTTATTTGCAACGATGAATAACTAGAATCAAGGATCAACCTTTGAAGTGAAGGGGCATCTTGGATGATGAGCCGCCTTCCGTCAAAAGAAATTCCAATTCTTACAAGGTTAGGCGACTTTATTTGGAGACAACCGATTCTAACTGTGAAAACAAGCACCAAGCACTCCAGCGCAGGGCAACTGGAGTGGATGATGCTGTGCAATGAGGCCTCCGATATACGAACCCGCACAAGTGAAATTTTCTTGAGAAATGGTAGTCGCAGGTTTAGTACCAGATTGTCTGGTAGGTAGCACAGCGCAAAGGTGGCAGTGTGGAGAGAGGAGGAAAACCGCGAGATGGACATCGGTGCCGAGGGCACAAGTTCATGGCGTTCGGTATGTGGTATGTGATTTCCAGGGGAATAGTACAACTCAAGCAGATGTAGTTCTGTAAATTCAGGGAATTTTAGCCAGGCGTCCATCGTGCAGTGCATGGTATGCTTGCGCAGGTAGCATGATGGGATGCAGAGGCTTTGAATGGAACCCTAGTGGGAGGAGATGATGGCTCCTAGGTGAAAAGACAATTTTGAGTCTATAGCTAATTAAATGAAGCAAACTTAGCAACACCATTTCATTGGAAGAGGTCACTCCTTGGTAAATGCAATAAATACTAGTACTCCATGTGTCCCCATAATATAAGAACATTTTTGGCACTACACTAGTGTCAAAAACGTTCTTATATTATGGGACAGGGGGAGTACGAAGAAAGAGATAGAGAGAAGTAGAAAACACACTTATAGCCAACCTTATAGCCAACCTTGTTGTAGTATGAGTGACTAAGTGATGACTATGTATGACATGCCAACATCAGATAGCCTAACACACCGTGTTAAATCTCCAAGGGCACGACCGCACGAGCGACACGACGGTTGTGGTAGGCGCGACCATGATACGGGCTGCTGGTAGCCCTTGGATCTGAGATCAAACAGTCACATGCTAAGTTGCTGAAAATTTGCAGAATAACCCTCCAGGATAGGATATTCACCCATAGGTCTAGAATCACGCCATGCAACCATTCGATCTCAGATCCAAGGGCTCTCGGAAGCCCGTATCATGGGTGATAGAGGCAAAGGTGTCCCGTCTTTCGATGAGATGATGGATATCGCTTTGGTGGAAGTCGACTTTGACGATCCGACTACGAACGTGCGAGGACGTCGCGCCTTAGCAATCGCTAAACCAACTCCGAGAGGTTATTGACCACGCCGGAGCACGATCAACCTGACCACGAGGGTCTGTTTCCTGCGAGCAAACGAAGAACAAGCAAGAAACTGAGATTGCAATCTGGATATTGCGAATATAAGATGAAAGCTTTATTGATCAAGGTGGGGTTCTGTGACGCCTTTGTCTGGTCGTTGAACACAAACGAAGTACGCGAAGTTGCAGCTATGGCGAACTTTTAATCTAAACAAAACCCAAAGTCTAAACGATGCCCTAAGGGTTGTATATATGGAGGAAGAGGGGGGAATTTCGTGGCCCTTGGTGGAGGGGTCCGAAATCAACCCTATCTCTTGTTTCCCCACACATACGGACTCTAAAAATAGCCTATACTTATGTATTTCGAAATTACATGGGCCTGGCCCAATAATAAGGTGACGCAGCACCTAAAATAGCCTCGGGACGAAATTTATGAAGTGGCATCTTGTATATTTCGTCCAAGGCTTCATGCACCCATTATGGTGGCTTCAAAGTCCTGAAATCATCACTTGTAACGCCGTTCTTGTTCCCCTTGTGCATGCCATCATCTCCATGCTTGTTCTTGCTCCAATGTTCATCCTTCTCCAAGCTAGGCCCTTCATTTGTAAGCAAAACAAATGTATCCAATTTAGGCAGCATCATATTCTCATGAACGTTAGAATCATTACCAAGAAACGAAAGTACCTGGTAATTTAGTTGGCGTGCACGAGCTCTAGTAATTGGTCCAGTATGTATAGCAGCAGGGGCTGTGGGTGTAACAATTGTATTGATGTCCTCATCATCCTCCCCTTCTTGAAATGAAGTCGTCCTCGATGGAAGTTCATCTTCCTCACCCAAATAAGGCTTCAAATCTGCAATGTTAAAAGTGGGACTAACCCCAAAATCTGCAGGCAGCTCAAGTTTATATGCATTATCATTTATTTTCTCTAACACCTTAAAGGGACCATCAGCACGTGGCATTAACTTTGATTTGCGCAAATCAGGAAATCTATCCTTACGCAAATGTAACCAAACAAGATCTCCAGGTGCAAACACAACATGTTTTCTACCCTTATCTCCAGCAAGTTTATATTTAGCATTCATGCGCTCAATGTTTTCCTTAGTTAACTCATGCATTTTTAAAATCAATTCAGCACGTTGTTTAGCATCAAAATTAACCTTCTCCGAAGATGGAAGAGGCAACAAATCAATAGGTGCACGAGGTAGGAAACCATACACAACTTCAAAAGGGCACATCTTAGTAGTAGAATGCAATGAACGATTATAAGCAAATTCAATATGAGGCAAGCATTCCTCCCACATTTTCTTATTATTCTTCAAAACAGCCCTAAGCATAGTAGACAACGTTCTATTGACTACTTCAGTTTGTCCATCAGTTTGGGGGTGACAAGTAGTACTAAAAAGCAGTTTAGTCCCCAACTTAGCCCATAAACATCTCCAAAAGTGGCTAAGAAATTTAGTATCACGATCTGAAACAATAGTATTTGGCACACCATGCAAGCGAATAATTTCACGAAAGAACAAATCAGCAACATTAACAGCATCATCACTTTTATGACATGGTATAAAGTGTGCCATTTTCGAGAATCTATCCACGACAACAAATATGCTATCCCTCCCCTTCTTTGTTCGAGGTAAACCTAAAACAAAGTCCATAGATATATCCTCCCAAGGAACACTAGGTACAGGCAAAGGCATATATAAACCATGAGGATTGAGTCGTGACTTAGCTTTTTGACATGTAGTGCAGCGAGCAATAAAACGCTCAACATCCCGTCTCATCTTTGGCCAAAAGAAATGTGTAGCAAGTACGTCCTCCGTCTTCTTCACGCCAAAGTGTCCCATTAATCCTCCTCCATGCGCCTCCTGCAACAACAAAAGACGAACGGAGCTAGCTGGAATGCATAGCTTGTTAGCACGAAACACAAATCCATCGTTAACAACAAACTTGTTCCACATTCTTCCTTCTTTACAATTCTGCATTACATCTTTAAAATCAGCATCATGCACATATTGATCTTTGATGGTCTCCAAACCAAATATTTTGAAGTCAAGTTGTGAAAGCATAGTATAGCGACGAGACAATGCATCAGCAATAACATTTTCTTTTCCCTTCTTGTGTTTAATGACATAAGGGAAAGTCTCAATGAATTCAACCCATTTAGCATGTCTACGATTCAGTTTAGCTTGACTTTTAATATGTTTCAAAGATTCATGATCAGAATGTATAACAAATTCTTTGGGCCATAAATAATGTTGCCATGTTTCTAAAGTCCGAACAAGAGCATATAATTCTTTATCATAAGTAGAATAATTCAGACTAGGCCCACTCAATTTTTCAGAAAAGTATGCAACAGGTTTGCCATCTTGTAATAACACACCTCCTAATCCAATTCCACTAGCATCACATTCAAGCTCAAAAGTCTTATTAAAATCAGGAAGTTGGAGTAAAGGAGCATGTGTCAACTTATCTTTCAATACCGTGAAGGCTTCTTCCTGTGCGGTACCCCAAAGAAAAGGCACATCTTTCTTTGTAAGCTCATTGAGAGGTGCAGCAATGGTGCTGAAATCTCTCACAAAACGCCTATAGAATCCAGCGAGGCCAAGAAAACTCCTCACTTGTGTGACCGTTTTGGGTTGCGGCCAACTCTCAATAGCTTCAATCTTGGCTTTATCAACTTCAATTCCCTGTGGAGTCACAACATAGCCAAGAGAAGATACTCGGTCGGTGCAAAAGGTGCACTTCCCAAGGTTACCAAACAAACGTGCATCACGTAGAGCAATAAAAACAGCACGTAAATGTTCCAAATGTCCTTCCAAAGATCTGCTATAAATCAATATGTCATCAAAGTAAACTACCACAAATCGTCCAATGAAAGCACGTAAAACTTCGTTCATTAATCTCATGAAAGTACTAGGTGCATTAGTTAACCCAAAAGGCATGACTAACCACTCATACAATCCAAACTTAGTTTTGAATGCTGTTTTCCATTCATCTCCCAATTTCATACGAATTTGATGGTATCCACTACGTAAATCAACTTTGGAGAATATTGTAGAGCCACTCAATTCATCAAGCATATCATCTAGCCTAGGAATAGGATGACGATAACGAATAGTAATATTATTAATGCCTCTACAATCAACACACATACGTGATGTACCATCCTTTTTCGGCACTAGAATAATAGGAACAGCACAAGGACTAAGGGATTCACGTATATAACCTTTGTCGAGAAGCTCTTGTACTTGACGCATAATCTCCTTCGTCTCCTCTGGATTGGTACGGTATGGTGCACGGTTTGGCAGTGAAGCACCGGGAATTAAGTCAATCTGATGCTCAATCCCTCGAATAGGCGGTAATCCCAGTGGCACGTCTTGTGGAAAGACGTCAGCGAACTCCTGCAAAATATTAGTGACAGCAGGAGGCAAAGAGGAAGGCACGTCCTCGAATGAAAATAATGCCTCTTTGCACACAAAAGCATAGCAAACAGATTTGCTGAAATCTAGCTCATCAATATCAGATTTGGTGGCAAATAAACATGCACTTTTCAATTTAATTTCAGAAGCAACACTAGATGGTTTATTATTAGGCTTCATTTGTTGCTCAAATTCTTTTGCCACAATCTGATTTTCACTCTTATTCGTCTCCTGTTTTGCTTTATTAGCTCTATTAATATCATCTTTCAAAATGGAATCAGGAGTCATAGGAAGCAAAGTAATATTTTTATCCTTATGAACAAGAGTATAGTGATTGTTTCTACCATGGTGTACAGAATTTTTATCAAATTGCCATGGTCTACCAAGTAATAAGGAACATGCTTGCATAGGTACCACATCACAATCAACATAATCAGCATATGTAGATATACTAAAATGCACACGAACAGTACGTGTTACCTTAACCTTGCCGCTGTTGTTGAACCATTGGATGTAGTAAGGATGTCGATGTGGTCTTGTGGTGAGAGAAAGCTTCTCGACCATCTCCATGCTAGCCAAGTTGTTGCAGCTCCCTCCGTCTATGATGACGCGCACAGAACGTTCCTTCACAACTCCCTTGGTATGGAACAAATTGTGCCTCTGATTTTGCTCAGCTTGTGTGATCTGCACACTCAAAACACGTTGAGCAACTAAACATTCATACCTGTCAGCGTCTTCAGGAGCCATGTATTGTGTCTCATTATCAGAATCATCTCCACCATGTTCTTCACGTGTAATAAGAGCCAAAGTCTCCTCATCATAGTCACTAGCGGACTCATATCCACCATCCGCGGTAGCAATCATCACACGCGGAGATTTGCATTCTCTCGCATAATGACCTCCTCCCTTACAACGACGACAAATAATATCACTTGTGTGCCCTGTTGATGCTATGGAAGAAGAAGAACGCTGTGTAGGCCCCGCAGGTGCGCTCTTGGCAGATAATGGTGGTTGTGCCTGTTTTCTTGTATCACGGCTGGAGGTGGCACCTGATGGAGGTGCTGGTGCAGTTGAAGTAGAAAATGCACGTGGTGTCCATGATGAAGGTCGGCCTGCAAAAAAGTTAGTTCGCCCCAATTCTTGTCGATCCTGCACTTCACGTTCAGCTTTACAAGCAAGATGGAATAAACGAGTGATATTAGTATACTCCTTATAGTCTAGAATGGTCTGAATCTCTCTATTTAATCCACCCAGAAAACGTGCAAGCATAGCTTCATTCTCCTCAACAATACCACATCTAATCATGCCAGTTTGTAATTCCTGATAATATTCTTCTACAGAATTTTTTCCTTGTCTTAAACGCTGCAATTTTTGAAGCAATTCACATTGATAATATGGTGGAACCCAACGCGTACGCATAGCAGTTTTCAAAGCAGCCCAAGTAGTTGGAATAGGATATAATCTACAATGTTCAGACCACCACACACATGCAAAACTAGTGAAAGCACAAGCAGCAGCAGCAACTCGTCTCTCCTCAGGATATTGTAAACATGTAAATCGTTGTTCAGTTTCTAACTCCCAAGTAAGATATATATCAGGAACATATCTACCCTCAAATGGTGGAATATTCAATTTCAGTTTAGGAATATGGACATCATCTCGTACCTGAGGTGGTGGTGCAGGCCTACCATTACGAATATATACCTGAGGTCGACCTGCTGGTGGTGGTGCTGGTGGCTGCTCGTAGATCTGATTTTGATCAACCTCATCCTCATAATCGCCCGCATACTCATCATCCTCCTGGGTACCAGCAACAGCAGTAGCAGGAGCCACAGAAGTATCAATAGCAGCACCAACAGTTTGGCCAAACGCAAGAGGAACACGGCTCGCTCGGCGAAGGTCTATTTCGCGACGTGGAGGTAGTCGTTGTTGTTGTTGTTGGAGAGGTGCGTTAGGTGCAGCGGGTGGTGGTGGTGGAAGACGCGCGAGCAATTCATTAAATCTGTTATCGAGCTTTGTTTCGAACGTCTTCTCAAGGCCAGTGATCTTCTCCATGGCCTCTGCAAAATTGTTCAGCACATCTTGCACCTGTTCAGTCATCATTTGCTGAAACTTATCATGAAGCTCCTTGTTCGATAAATTCTCCCAGTCAATCTCGTCGGCTTGTGATCCTGGCATGGTTAGCAGGAATAGAAACACACAAGAATATGATCCTACAGACTACGAACAAGTGGTGGTGGTGGGTGTCACAAATCCGTCAAGCAAAACTCAAATTCTTACCAGTTCTTACCCAGCAACAGGCGGTGATCGGCAACCGTTGTAGTCAAAACTCTCAAAGCTTGGATAGAGCGATTACCAGGGAGAGTCAAACGCATGACGTAGATGTATGTGGAGCTGGGAAGGCTTATACTATGGTAGCAAAAAGGGTCAGCAATAATCAATTCAGAGATGCAAAGTTGAATAAACGCTCAACGACGGTACTGTGCTGGTCCTAGGCTAGACTGTGCTAGAGACGCGAGCCTAGAACACCAACAAAATCACGGCGCGGCACGTAAACAAGGGAAAAGCACACTCTGAATTTTTTTTTTCGCTCTTTTTTTTGCGCTCTTTTTTTTTGCGCTGCTTTTTTTTTGCGAAATATCACTATAATGGCGAGTGTCTCAAAACTCTTCCTAGCTCAAACTGACAGGATGGGCACGAAATTTTTCGACCAATTTTTTTTTTTCGACTGCCCGGACCCAAAAACTGGAAACGGGTCAAAAAAAACTTCCTATAATGGCACCTGTCTCAAAACACTCACAAACACCTAAAAATAGGATAGCCAGAAATTTTTTCGAAAAATGCGTTTTCGAAAAATTTTGGGCCTAAACGGAGCGTGGCTACCCGACTTTTTTTTTTCCGAAACCTACTCCGGCAAGGAAACACGAATCGGAATCTAGATGGATCCCGAAAACAAACCTAATAAGCAAGGAACTCGGATTGGTGGTGGATATATGGTGGTGGTATATGGCAGCGGTGGTGGTAGCGGTGGTAGTATATGGATATGGATCGGTGGTGGTATATGGGCACGGATTGGTGGTGGTATATGGATACGGATTCGGAGCGGTGGTGGTAGATGGCAGGGGCGATGATAATGGTGCGGCGGCGGCGTGACAACTTATGACCAGAACTCGAAACTCTAAAAGACTAGACTCTAAAACCAGCAACTAGACCGACGATGCAACCGCAAATTCAACAAAGCAAAACCCTAAAAAGATTATGCAAAGGCTCAGATTGGTTCGGATATGATGAACTAACCCTAATTTTTTTTGTGGCTTTTTCGTGGACTGTAGGTATGAAGAACAGACTCGATCTAAACTACGAAAAACTGTAAAATCTCACCGAGCAACCTGGAAATCTGATACCACTTGATAGAGGCAAAGGTGTCCCGTCTTTCGATGAGATGATGGATATCGCTTTGGTGGAAGTCGACTTTGACGATCCGACTACGAACGTGCGAGGACGTCGCGCCTTAGCAATCGCTAAACCAACTCCGAGAGGTTATTGACCACGCCGGAGCACGATCAACCTGACCACGAGGGTCTGTTTCCTGCGAGCAAACGAAGAACAAGCAAGAAACTGAGATTGCAATCTGGATATTGCGAATATAAGATGAAAGCTTTATTGATCAAGGTGGGGTTCTGTGACGCCTTTGTCTGGTCGTTGAACACAAACGAAGTACGCGAAGTTGCAGCTATGGCGAACTTTTAATCTAAACAAAACCCAAAGTCTAAACGATGCCCTAAGCGCTGTATATATGGAGGAAGAGGGGGGAATTTCGTGGCCCTTGGTGGAGGGGTCCGAAATCAACCCTATCTCTTGTTTCCCCACACATACGGACTCTAAAAATAGCCTATACTTATGTATTTCGAAATTACATGGGCCTGGCCCAATAATAAGGTGATGCAGCACCTAAAATAGCCTCGGGACGAAATTTATGAAATGGCATCTTGTATATTTCGTCCAAGGCTTCATGCACCCATTATGGTGGCTTCAAAGTCCTGAAATCATCACTTGTAACTCCGTTCTTGTTCCCCTTGCGCATGCCATCATCTCCATGCTTGTTCTTGCTCCAATGTTCATCCTTCTCCAAGCTAGGCCCTTCATTTGTAAGCAAAACAAATGTATCCAATTTAGGCAGCATCATATTCTCATGAACATTAGAATCATTACCAAGAAACGAAAGTACCTGGTAATTTAGTTGGCGTGCACGAGCTCTAGTAATTGGTCCAGTATGTATAGCAGCAGGGGCTGTGGGTGTAACAATTGTATTGATGTCCTCATCAATGGGAGAATGGAAATCCACTACCCTGCTGTTCGCATGCTGGCAGTTCGCTCCTACTCGTCCCCGCACGTCCTTCAATACTACGGTGGTTTGCTCCTAGTCGTCCCGTCAATTCACATTACGACAGTTCCACTAATCCTAAACCTCCTCCCAAATCCATGGCGTCCCAAATCTCCACGATCGGCGGTGAGTACAAGGTTAGAGCCATCACCGGTGATGAGTTCGACATCCTCTACCTCCGTTCTTCCGCGACGGTGAAAGGATGCCTTTCTCGCTTCAGACGCATGTTTGAAAACTCAGATGATGAGTGGGTCACTGGGCTAGATGTTGAGTACACCACAGCCCTGGGACGAGAGAAGGATCTAAAGGACGAAGAGAGGAAGAAGCTGGTCGTGATCCAGGTTTGCGTACATAACGTTTGCTTGGTCTACCACATATGCCATGCCGACGTTGAGTGCCAAGATTCTAAGAACTTCCTCGAGGACAAAACAGTGAAATTCGTTACTGTAGACTTTAAGAATGACAAAGAAGTATTGGGTCGGATAGGCCTCATTGTAGGCAACCCCTTCGACCTCCAGAAGAATCGGCTGCTGCCCTCTCGTCAGCCTTCAATGCTGACTCTGGCAGGAGCCATAGTTCATCCTTCGTACCGTAAACTAGAGAAACCTCATTACATGTTTCATCGTCATGCATGGCAGCGGAATGTACTAGATATAGACCACATCCACTATGCTGCAATGGATGGCTACCTTTGTTTCAATATCTACAACGGTTGGATGAAGAGCAACAGCCAAGTTTGCGGTTCAAGCAAAGAAGTATCGGCCAAGAGGAAGAGGGACAAGGACGAAGTCGAGGATGTGGACAAGGACTTCGAGTAAGGTGGCAGTGTCATTGCTCATGGTGGTTCTAAACTTCTAATGCATAGTTTAATTTCAGGTGTGCTTAGTTTAATTTGAGGGGTGTGTTGTGCTGAGCCCCTAGCAGAACTATGTTATGTTTCTTCTCGATACTTTAACTCTTTAGTATGTACATACAACTAGTATTTCTTTAATAGAATTTAGCACCCCAATTAAGCAGGTTTTTTAATAGTACTATATGCATAATTTGGCGACGAGCGCTCTTTGTATGTACCACCTTTTTTTAATTTCAATTTTTGCTCCATGGCGCAATCCATCGATAGTACTACTGTACATAAGTATACATTTTTTAAAAGGCTAGAGTATTGTTCATCACATATATAGCCAGTTAAATTCTCAACCTAGAACGACATGCATGCCATGTATTAAACCGATACGGAGGAAGTATAGTAAAAATGAGGTGATTTTACCGAGCGATCGGTGGGGGAGCATGGCATGTCATGCGGTCCCACGTGTCATGATGTCCCAAGGCGATGCGTGTGTCCCTCTTGAGGCAGAAGCAATACTACGTGGTTTGAGATGATGGCGAACCGAAGTGTGAAATAATGGTTGATTCGTCCGTCTGGGAAGGTGCGGCATTGTGATTTGACGTCTCATTGCTCATTACTACTACTGGGCCGGTACGAGTGGGGTGCGACCCCTACTATTCTGCACTGTTATTTGGTGCTTGACACGTCGACCCGGTTGCTATATGTCCCATATGTCGGTGACAGTAAGTACAGAATTCATGAAAGGGATCGTCGACGGAGGAGTATACTACAAAATTCATGAAAGGGAGCGACTTAGTTTTGGAAAAATCTGTTTTTACGGAGTACGTACCCACTAGGGTTTATAGGGCTCATCTAAAAAACATTCATTTTTCCGTTTGATAAGTCTCAATTCTACTATACTAGTAGTAGTACCATTACATGTTGGATTTCGAGGTGCATTTGGTCACCCGACGCAAGCAGTGTCAAGAGGAAACTAACCAATGCATTTACAAGTTCATGGAAATTTAGTGGTCATTCATGCATTCGTTCTAATTAATGCCTCGGTAAACATAACTTCTTGAGAAAAACGAGCATACTAATTACTTGTGCAAACTAGGAAATTAATTCGACCACTCATCGTCTACCTTGGTTGGAGAGATTTTTAATTGAGCCATAAACTAGAAAGGAGGGAGTAATAACTTTTGTCTCGATTACTATTTGTGGCCATGTATAGATGCAAAATGTATATTTTTTATAGTGGCCTTGTATAAGTAAATGGAGGAAGTACTAACCAAGGTACGTAGTAGGGACGAGGAGTAAACGGAGGGAGTAGTAAAAATTTCTCGTCGTGCTGCGAGCCACCGCGCGCGTGGGCGAGGGAGCGGGCGTAAGGCATACAGTACTACTACTACTACTACTACTACTACTCGTAAGCAAGCTTCACCTCATCCTGCGAGCCCCCGTGCCCGTGGGCAGGGGAGACGGTGTACTAAGCAAGCTTCTCCTCGTTCTGCAATTTGATGGGACACATCAAAAGTACTCCAGTGTATAGAGCCTTGCCTCTAAGGTAGGCCCCACATGGTTTGCCTCTTTTTTTAACATAACACGTCAAGTCGCAATTTGTTTGTTCACCCGCGGTAGACGATCCTCCCTCCACCAAGTGGACAACCAGTACACGTGTCAAATTACCACGTGGGGTGCCTTTTTCGTACAGAAATGAGCTCCACCGTGTACCTGCGTGGGTGTGGTTGGGAAAGAGATGGGAGTACATGCGCCGTGCGTGCACCTCTTCTCTTCGTGCACGTCCCCGACCTACGTGGGTGTGTGTGAGAGAGATACAAACCTAGACATAATGTGCCGTCCTTCCACATGCCTTCGCCCAGCCAACCACCAGTCACCACCATGCCCCACTCCTCCTCACCTTATCTCTCATCTTTCTCCCTCCATTTTTATATACAAGGGGCCACTATCAAAATTACAATTTGCAGATATACAAGGCCACTAATACTAATCGATGAAATATTAATGGTGTTCGCCTCGTGGTAGTAGCAAAGGAGGACATTAATTATCCCTTGCATGCATGCGGGAGTTTGTAAAAAAATGCATCTTGATGTTCTGTGCAATGCACGGGCATCTTGCTAGTCCATGGAAACAACACATGGCAAAATTCCATGGCGAACGAGGGATTTGAATCTGTTGGGAGGGGTTGTTTGGATCTTGCCCAGGGTAGCCAAAATAATGGCGACCTTTTTGTCCACCGGTGCCTTGGCCACCGATGAACGAGGAATGGCTCGGGTGCTTATGTTGTCATGCATCCTCCAGCGCGCATGTTGGAGACAAGCTCGCACGAACTGTGTTTTTTTGTCCCACAACGCCGCCCGAGCCGCCCGCAGATCGACCCACGACCCACAAATTTTGCCATCCAACCGTAGCCGCACACATTATGACAACAACTCAACGAACCGGGCGAAATTCACGCGAACACATAGACAAGACTGATATTTCATATAAACAACGACGTAAAACATATAAAATACCGGATTTTCATACAAACATGACGGATTTCAATACATTCAAATGAACTACAAGGTGCTAGTTCTGGACAGCACAAGTATATAATACCTGGCATAAATGGTCGCCTGCCGATCGATTTGTGTTCCTCATGTCCGGCAGCACGATCACGGGACAGCCGGGAGCCCCAGAGGTATATGCTTTAGCGCAAAGTACGGCTCGCTTCCCCACTGCCCAACTGATATCATTGGCTGGTGCCGAAGATGATGGTCACCGGCACCGTTTCGAGTTCATCACCGGCCACTACTTTGCCATGGTCGTCACTGGCTCGAGTTCATCCTAGCATTCCCCTCTTCCGTGGAGCCCATGCGGGGTCGACGAAGGTCCTCGCAACAAAAGGATCCAGCAAGACACATGCTGTGTACGCCGGCGTCGCCTCCGCGGTGGCCTTCATGGAACCTAAGCGGCAGCGGCCTCCCGTGTTCTACTTCTCCTCGATGATGGCGGCGAACGCGGAGGCGCTGGCCGCCGACACATCACTCTCCGTGCACCCGGCTTCTGTTGCTGGTTGCATGGCGCGGCTGCCGGCATGTGAGTCTTGGCCACAGAAACGGGAGACGCGGTACGAGGCGGCGCTGTGGACGGCAGCAACGACGCCCGTGCGCCGCTCCTCCTTGAGTTGGCCTGGAGTGGCGAGTTGCTGAACCACGCGCCGGCTTGGGGCATCAACTGGCTCTGTCGGGCGAGGGGAGGGAGGTGGATCAGCAAGCTGCATAGCTCGTATCCGTCGGGCTACCCAGCCGGCTTGGATGCGGAATAAGTACTCTTCATAAGCCATTGTAAGAGTGGACAAAATGGCGGAGGAGATAGGGGAGCGGCGGAGGTGTGCGATTCTTGGCCGGCGTTTGGCCTCGTTTAAATAGGAGATTAAATAGACGGCAGACGGGAGGAGCTCGGCCGGCATTGCGTTTAACGCCGGCCCGATCATGAACGGATGTGTCCAGAGTGGGTTTCTCGGCTTCCACACGGGCGGGTTTCATGGAGGCGATTGAATGCGGCACCGGAGGCATGTTTAGCCGGGCGTGCAGTGAGTGGTGCCCTCGACTCTGACCTAGGACACCGCGCCGTTCTTCCAATGACGTGTGGGCTCTTTTGGGTGCATGGCCTACATGTCAGTGACCCAACACAGGAAGCACATAGCAGAGGAACCTTTGGTGGGCCAGGGCAGTCAAAAGCAGGCATTTCATAAACCGATGATTGTTCACTGAGTGTGACGTCATCTTTTTCATGTAGATAAGCCTACTATGTTGATAGCCGTTCGACACGTTGTGATTCATAAAGACTGCTGCAAACATCAATGTTCTGCTTATCAAAGATAAAATTGATTAATACCCGTAACAATCCATGTCCTTAACAAAGGGTGCATGCAAGTATAGGTTGAGCGTGTGTCTTGCGTCGTGTGTTGTGTTCATGCAGGCGTGCGAGTGTTGCGTGCGTGCAAGGGTACGTTTCAGTGTTGCATGCATGGGTGCGTACGTGCGTGTGTTCGTGAGTGCATGTGTACGTGTCAGTGTTGCACGCCAGCATGCGTGCATGTGTACATTATGTGTACGTGTCAGTATTGCACGCCTGCATGCGTGCGTGTCTTGCGTGTGTGCATGTGTACGTGTGGGGTGAGGCTACACGTCAGTTGACTGACTTTTTCATCTCTGGTCATTAGATTTTCCAGCCGTTGGATACGAAATCAAGGGCCTCCAGTTTATCATCAAACTCCACCCCCCCTTGAGCCTCCAGCCACCACAGGCCGAACCGCCCGCCCCCGCCGCCCGCGGCCGGCCAACCCTCCCCGAAACCACTCCCCGCCGCCTGTCCGCCGCTGCACCGGCCATCCCTCTAGCCCCCCCCCCCCCCCGCATCGAGCTTTTTCTCCGGCGATCCCCACTCCACCGCACAATGAACGCCCCCCCCAACCGCTGGTGACTGCCAACCAAAGGTCTCACGACTTCGAATACCCACCAACCACTAATTTATTACCATTTCTGTCCTTCATATACGCGCTGACGGGTGGGCCCTATGGTAATGTGCGCTACTGAATGTGGACAGTTTGACTGGTCAACTGATCATGTTATCAACAAATTACGGAGCTGTATGGTGAGCCAGTGACCGTATGATCACCCTAAAATGTACTCCTATTTTATTAACACAGTACAGACTCAAACTACCATTTCGTTCTTTCATATACGGGCCAACAGGTGGGCCCCACGGTTACGCGCCCCGATGGTGCAACACTAGTTGCGCCGCGTGGAACGTTTGACTGGTCAATTGATTATGTCATCAACAAAATACGGAGTTGTACGGGTGAGCCAGTGACCGTACAATCATGACATGTATTTGTTTAACATGGCACAGACGCAAGGGCTCATATATTCGTGCAAGCACTCACCGCTATAAGCGCACACACGCGAACCTTACCCCTATGAGCACCTTCGAGAGAGTGGGCCAGCATATATGATCTTGAGATTTTACGAAGTCACCATAGGTGCCTCGTAGTTGAGTGGAACGTCTCCTCCCACTGAACGTACATCGCCGGAAAATACTGAAATTACCACAAGATAAATGCGAGCACCGGGACTTTAACCTTGGTGGGCTCAAGAAACCACTGTCCTCCTAATTAACCATCCAACCAAATGTTGGTTAGCACGACAAAATGTATGTGGTGACCGTGATGAGCTTATTCTGAAGTCCAGTGACCATATCGTGCTTTCGCTTCAAATACAATGAACAAAATACAGAGCACGCATCAAATGCAAAGTCCGTCAGTGTCATCAACAAAATATGGAGACGTATCGTGAGCTAGATACCATTGTACTATTGTATATGCTTATTTTCTTAGTGGCCGATTGCGTGTGTGGTGTGGTGGGCACATAATTTCTAGTTGTGGTGGGTCAACATGAAGACTCATGGGTTGGTTCCATCCTGCACCACATATAGGTTGGACCGAGACGTGTTATACGAAGACCCATGTGGAGGACTCGACGTACAACACGAAGCTACCAGAGTCGCGGAGGACTCTATCCCCACTAGTGATAAGCCGACTATATATGATTTGTAACCCTAGGCCCTTAGTACGTTATACAAGCTTGGGGGCTAGTTCGTCGATAGTATACACACACGCACAATGCCTGGTATTCACGTGTACTTTGTACACACCCCTATCACTAATATACAGTACCAGGAGTAGGCTCTTTCTTCAACTGCAAGGGTCTGATCCGAACTAGGGTAAAACTTTGCCTCGTATCACCATCCAGCCTAATAGCCAGGGATATCCTACCGAATGATATGATGAAATCATATCTGCCAACTACTAAGAGAGAGGTGTGTCGGGGGGGGGGGCAATGTGTGTGAGAGAGGCCTAAAGATAATGTGCGTGTGGGAGACACGTAGGCACGTATATGTGTGTATAGAGGGCTAGTAGAGACCGTGCGTGTGTATATATGCATGTGAGAGAAATAGTGTTTTCCAACTGAGATTAGTGAAAAGAGTGGTACATAGTAGTCAGAAAGAGAGAGAGAAACAGAGAGAGCATGTGCATGAGACACCTCGACACCCTGAGAGAGATTGTGAGCATGTGTGAAAGAGAAATGTCGATGAATATAAAGTGTGTGAACTTATGTGTTAGATAGAGAGATATATAACGCGTTTGTGAGAACGGGGTAAGACATAGTGCATCTACATGTAAAAGGCGGTTCTACGCATTAAATTAAAATATAAATGGCATTATTATTTTTCGATGAGATCATGAATTTTGCAAATTGCGTATGGACAAAAATCGGTCTATCAGACACCCATACTCTACTGAATTCTAGCATGTGCATGTGTTTATTTCATATTATCGATCCATAGAGTGAGAGCGGTTTGAAATACAGACAATGGATGCTTTTGCAATTCATATATAAACATTAATTAGTGCACTCCATGTTGTTAGTGTGAAGCACTTTATACATTTGTCACTTGCATGGATACATTCCAAATTGCTAGCTACGAAATAGAATACATGTCGAATTCAACATAAAGGGGGTTTCGGAGATTCGAATTCATAGGAAGTGCATTCATCTATTTGAACCCGAGATAATGGCATTTGTAAATCAGATGTAAAAGGGCCATCAATCTTTGTTGTGAGTTTGAACATGCTATATATATTCATACGCATAGCTAACTTTCTTTTTGCAACCAAGGAGATTATATCTGGAACCATGCATGAACTGAGGTAAGTTGCATATTTTTTAATATATACTCGTGTATAATGTATATTCAAATGTACCCCCTCCATTCCAAAATAATCGTAGCTTTAGGATTTTCAAGAGTAAAGATTTGTGAAGTTTGACAAATCCTGAAAGTTCAATTCAACAGAACCGAAAACGTTAATGCTTCTGCTCCCAAATGTTGAACGAAGCGCCAAATAGGCCTGTGGTCACCCGAAACCGTGCGAGACTAATGTTTGGTTGTAGGAAATTACTGTCCTGACTCTGACCCGTGTAGCCTATCGGCCCGATGTCCAAAGGTCTAAACCGGTTTAGGTTTGTAACTTCACCAAGACGCCAGTCTCAACCGCCTCCGAGAAGCATTCATACGCCGTGGGTGCCTAAACACCCATGCGCTCGGCCGAAATCTATCCCACTCACATTTGGGACACCTGACATGACTGTCCTACCCCCAACCCGCAATATGTCCGTAATTTTAGATGGGGGCAAGGTTTGTAACTTTCCTCAAATTTCAAACAAGCGCGTCTCAGACCGAAACATTGTTCCCCCTTAGTTCCCCGCCTCCCTCCGTTTCCCCATTCATACTCCGTGGGCGCAAAAATGCCCTCTCCACCAGCCGCAAAACCCCAGCCTCCTCCATCCTCCACCCCATAGCGGCCAATCCACCACCGCCCTCCTCCTTCACGCCGGAGCCGGTACCCCGACGTCATCGTCTAACACAACCGCAACCGCAATGTCCTCAAGGACTTAGTAGCTGAAGCCGAGGCAGAGCTGCCTCCACGACGCCGACGCCGATGTGCGCTATACCAGAACCACTCCGACCACGCCGTCCTGCGCCTCACTGCTACGGCTCCACTGTTGCAGCCGTCCACTGCACCGGAGCTGTTCCCACTACACCGTCATTCGCCACCTCCGATCTGCTTCCCCGCCGCCTACAGACGGCCACAGCACCACACTGAACAACTTGGCCATGGGTTCGTCCAAGGATGCACCGTCCTCCACAACTTCTGGTTTCCGGCAAACAACAGGAAGATCGTCGGAAAAATAGAAGGAGGACACAACACTGCCAGCAGAAAGAGGTACTCGTCTTCCCTTATTCGTGCAAATCTTACGTCTCCGCTCACACCGTATTCATCCCACGAAAGAAACTAGTTGAGCACTTCTTACTGCATCTTCTTCGTGATACTAAATGCACAAGGTTTCCTCCCTTTTACTATTTCACCTTTGCTAGAGGTCAGTAGCCCGCCTGGATTTCAATTTAGGGTCAGTCGAACTGCAATTAAAAGAAGCAGCACCCCGCTTAGGCACGCGGAGCACCTAGTCCGCCTGTTCCCCGGGGAAGCGGTGCATCGGTGTCTATCATAGGGGTGTGGGGTGCAGGAGCTGCTTGCGCCCAATCTGGAGGTCGGCGGGGCTTGAATGGATGGCTGGGGGCGGTGCCAAGCACGGCGGTGCGGTGAGGTCGAGGGGAGGGTGCAGGCAGGGGAGGAATACTAGGCCGGTGGTCGCTGGCGTTTCGAGGAAGATCGTCAACACCGACTGGCTGGAGGTAGATGAAGGCGATCTGCCCGTTCTTTGTACATCGGACGGTGCAAAAAAATGGACTGACCTATTTGCTTTCAGTTGACTATTATTTTCATAGAATCCTGTAGTAATTTAGTGTGCCATGCATGTTGTAGAGCTATCATATGTCTCCCGTCATTTATTTCTCACCGACCTGCTATCTGCTACCTTTACACTGTACTAATTGTGCACACTTCACCCATACTCACACTATTGTTTTTTTATGCATGGGTATTTCAGACTCTAACGCAGTGTTGATGAATGCAAAAAAGAAAAGACAGAAGTTGCTCCAGTGTAATTTGAAGATAAGCACTAAGCGTTTCAGCGCTCTAATGGGTGTAGTGTCAGCAGTTGGAGACAGTAAACGTAGCTCTGCAGTTGATGATCTCAATTGCCACACACAACCATCCCAGGTGCTTGCTTTAACTTTGTGTTGTCAAATGTGGTTGCATGTTGCATATGGTGTCTATCTTGTATTGCTTCCAATTTGGTTAAATTGCATCTGCTTACTTTACACATTATACCTTTGATAATGACATGCCTTCCTGTTTTTGATACATACTACATATGTCTATTAACCATGTTCGTACATCAAAATAATGCTCCTTTGTATCCCTCGTCAATCACTTATGATGAGATAGTCACCCGAGTGGGTTACTTTGAGACGCCCTACTCGTTTAAAGAGTGCAGTGTCATCCTCCCCACATGATTCTCGAGAAACAGCAAGCCTAAATGAAGATAGTCAACATAGCTCTCTAGTTGATCACCGCAATTCCCCCACACCACCATCGCAGGTGCTTGCTCTTACTTGGCAGTGTGATATGTGGTTGCATGTTGCATATGGTGTCTACCTTGTAATGCTTCTAATTAGGGTAAGTTGCATCTGCTTAGTTAACACATTATACATGTGAATATGACACGCCTTCTTGTTTTTGGTACATACTACATCTGCTTATCACACCATGTTCTTACATCAAACTACTGTTGTTGTGTATCCTGCATCTATCGCTTATGATGAGACGGTCACACGCATGGGTTAATATAAGACGCAATACTCTTATAAAGAATGCAATTTCATCCTCTCCACATGATTCTCAAGAAACAGCAACTAAATGAAGATATTAAACATAGCTCTGTACCTGAAGACCGCACTTCCCCTACACCACCATCACAGGTGCTTGCTATAACTTCGCAGTGTGATATGTGGTTGCATGTTGCATACGGTGTCTAGCTTGTAATGCTTCTAATTAGGGTAAATTGCATCTACTTAGTTTACACACTATACCTGTGAATATGACATGCCTTCCTATTTTTGGTACACACTACATCTATGTGTTAACCTTGTTCTTACATGAAACTACCTCTCTTCTATATCCTACATCAATCACTTACGACGAGTCACCTTTATTCATTGCATATTGCATATAATTTCTAGCCTGTTGCCATGTATTGCTTCTAATTTGGTCAAATACATTTGTTAGGGCACCCTTTTTATTTGGCAGAGTGATATTGGTTTCATCTTTCATATGGTTTCTAGCTTGCATTGATTCTAAGAAGTTCAAGCACCTTGTGCTTAGTTTACACTTTATACATCATACATGTCAATATGTCACGCCGTCCTCTTCTTCATACATATTCCATCCTCCTATCATGCGGCTGCCTTACATGAAAGTAGTGTTCGTCAGTATCATGCATCAATGAGTTCTGAAGAGCAAATTTATTCCTTTTTCTTGTGGGTTTGACTTGACAAGGCAAAATCAAGAAAGAGGAAGGAAAAGAGTAAGGAAGGCGATGATGGTGGTCCTCTGCAGCAACGTAAATGGAGCATCTGTACCGATTCTCCTTGTACTGATAGTGCATTACAAGGTCCAAGTCTCCGCTCCCCTACTCCACCATCCAAGTTGCTTGCTCTAACTTGGCAGTGATATCTGGTTGCATGTTGCATATGGTGTCTAGCTCCTATTGCTCCTAATTAGTGTAAACTACATCTGCTTAGCTTACACATCATACATGTGAATATGACACGCTTTCCTGTTTTTGGTACATACTATATCTGTCTATCACACCATGTTCTTACATGAAACTACTCTTCTTGTGTATCCTGCATCAGTCACTTATGATGGGACACCTTTAAGTTGGCAGTGTGATATTGGTTTGCGTCTTGAATATGATTTCTAGCATGTATTGCTTCTAGTTTGATGAACGCCACCTATGACGAGACAGTTTTAACTTGGCAGAGTGATATTGCTTGCACCTTCCATATGGTGTCTTGCAGTGTTTCTAATTTGTTGAAGTGCCTTCTGCTTAGTTACCACATCATAGGTGTGAATATGTCAAGTCGTCCATTTTTTCGTACATATTCCATCCTCGTATCATGACTTTGGCTTTCATCAGAGTAGTGTTCGTCAGTATCATACATGAATTAGTTCTGAAGAGCGAATGATATTCCTTTTTCTTGTTGGTATGACCTCACAATGCAAAATCAATAAAGATGAAGGAAATTGGCAAGGCATTGGATGATGGTGGTCCTTCCGAGCAACTGAAATGGAGGTTCTCTACAGATTCTACTCCGCCATCCTCCCAACAAAATTCGCAAGACAATGCAAGGCTAGACGGTCAACATAGCTGTGTAGATGATGAGCACATCTCCCCTACTCCACCATCACAGGTGCTTGCTCTAACTTGGCACTATTATATGTTGTTGCATGTTGCGTATGATGTCTATCTTATATTGCTTCTAACTTTGTTGAATTGCATCTGCTTACTTTACACATAATGCCTGTGAATATGACATGTGTTCCAGTTTCTACATCAGACTACTATTCTTGCATATCCCGCATCAGTCACTTATGATAAGGCACCTTTAAGTCGCCACTATGATATTGGTTGTGTCTTGCATATGATTTCTAGCATGCACTGCTTCTAATTTGTTGAAACGCAGTTTGAACTTGGCAGAGTGATATTGGTTGCATCTTTCATATGGTGTCTAGCTTGCAGTGCTTCTAATTCGTTGAAATGCCTTCTGCTTAGTTACCACATCATAGGTGTGAATATGTCACACCATCCTTGATACGGAGCATCCCACGTTCATCTCCATGTACACCTTCATAGCACATCAAGCCCCAAGTGGACCTACCGGACTTAAGGTGAACCCGCTCCTCTTCAAGATTTACATGAATATCCATAGGACTTGGCCGCTACATAACCACGGAACGTTGTGCATCTTCAGGTACGAGGACGACCGCGGCCAAGCAGCTAAGGAGCTTCCCGGAGGCCAAGGAGAAGGACCCCAAGGCCACAAGAAGGAAGAAGGAGGGCAACAAGATCGATTCAGCACCTCCCAGGCGACCCCGTGCCCACGGGCCTCGAAGACCCCGTGCGCACGGGCTACTCAAAGAGTTTGCGCTGGAGCACCCCTTGCGCACGGGCCTGTACCGTGCCCACTGGACCCCCGTGCGCACGGGCCCAACTTACCCCGTGCGCACGGGCCCTACAGGATGGACGGCTGTGAGCTGCTGTTTGGGCCTCCTCTTCATCCACTTCGTCCCCATACCTATATATTCCGTACCTAGGCCATTTGTTAGGGGAAGCAAAGTAGTTGATACACATTTGTGAGCTTTGCTCCATGGATCCACTCCACTAGGAGATCAAGACCTCCTCTTGGAGTGACCAAACATCAAGACCTCCTTCTTGGGGAAGGATCCCAATCATAGGATCATCAAGCCCTCATCTCCTTCATAGGATTTGGGATGAACTCTACCATGTATCTTATTTCCCTTTGTTGTTCATGTACCGTGTGGATCTTATGTGTTTGATTGTCTAGTGGATGTGTGATTTGACTTGTCCTTGAGTGCTCCTCTTGTTTTCCCTCCTCTGTTCATCTTGTTCTTGGGGATTCCACCTCCAATTCGTGAAAGATCTTCTCTATAGGGTTCCACCCTACATCATATGGTATCAGAGCCTTGGTTTCTCACGAAATTGGAGCCCCCCTCTTTGTTTTCTAGCTTGATTTTGTTGTTTTTGTCCTAAATCCGAAAATTCCCCACCAAAAATAGCCCCAATTTTTTTTGTGATTTGTTGGTTTAGTGTGATTTTGTTGGATTTGATCCATGAATTTGGTGTTTAGCAAGTAGATCCACCCCTCTACCATCTTCCCCTACCTTCCATCCCTCGAATTTGACCTCACTTTCGAGTTTCCCCACGGATCCGGAGCTGTTCTTCCGCTCCCCGAGGACCCCGTGCACACGGGCTATCGGGACCCCGTGCACATGGGACCCTCATGCACACGGGCCAGCCAGACCCCGTGCGCATGGCCCTTCCAGTGCGCTTCGGCCACTGCACCACCACCCCACACCACCCCCTACCCCTAGCTACACCCCATCCACGAGATCCATCCATTTGGAGCCCAAATCGCCAAGAAATCAGCCAAACCCGCGAGTCCCAGGTGACCCCGTGCCCTCGGTGCGTGTACCGTGCGCACGGGACCCCGTGCGCACGGCCCTCCCAGAAACAGCCGCGTGCAGTTCACCATTTCGGCCATAACTTCCACATCCGGAGTCTGATTTTCGCGTTCTTTAGCTCGTTGAGTAGCTATTGAAATCCCCCATCCACCTAGATAGGTACCATCACCATTTGACTCCATCAAAATTTTGACATTTTTGCATCTTTGCCTAGGCCTTCCACCATATCATCCGCAAAACCACCATAGCCTTCCGCAACCTAACCCATTTTACTCCATTTAGCATTTGTGGTTGTTTGAGTGGCGACGTGAGTCTCCTAAGGTGTTTCGGCTACTTAGGGACATTTGCTTCTTCACAAACCACCATTACTTCCACATTGCCATTTCCACTTCCACCATTTGACATTTGTCATTTGAGATTTTGAGTTTGCGATTTTTTACCATTTCCTAAGGTGTTTCGGCTACTTAGGGACGGGTCTACATCATCTTGGTATCTACATCAAGAACACCGCTACTCATCATCGCAAAGGACGGTAACCTCGACGACACCATTGTATATTCCCCTTGCAATTGCATTGTTAACCCCTAGCCCATTTTGCATTACTTGTCTATCGAGACTAGCCATTTGAGTATTGCCGGCAACGTTACTTGTGCACATTAGTGATCCGCCATTACATTGCATACATACCATATCATATTGGTATCATATCATCCATTATGTCACAATATCGTTCCCGCATATACACAATAGCTATCTTGGTTTGTGCATTGTGCAAAAGGGGCCATTGGAAAAAAAGAAGAAGAGAAAAAGCTTTTAAGCAAAAAGAGAGCAAAGAGCTCGTGAGCAAGTGCCATAGCATCATACCCCATTGCACATAAGATTGTCATATCCGATCATCTTGGATCATCTTGAGAGAAACACCGGGAACCATACATACATAGCATACTTGGGATAGAAAGTTTATCCATTTTGCATCTTATAGGTTGTGCACAAGTGTCGTATCTGCCATTTGAGCAATCGTGCTAGCATCTCTCTTGAGTTGTGCAACACGAGCGTTTTCCGTGGAATCCACATTTTGTGCTCATTCCTTGGTTGCACGACCCCATTTATCTATCCGTGTGTGTGTTTCCGTGTACCACATTTGCTATTGGTCTACTTGTTTCACTTGCGAATTTGTGAATCTTTTCCAACATTATTGACTCTTGCTAACATTTTGCATCAAATTTTTGTGCCACTATCCTCACCGAGCTCTACCATAAGCCTTTACTTGTAGGTGTGAGTGAACAAGTCCGGTACCAATTCCACTATTCTTTCATTTCACATTGAGTGATACAAGATACATCCTCAACTTTGGGCAAAGGTAACCTGGTATTGTTTATCTCATTTCCTACTCACCTTTGCTCGAGTCTTGTGATGGATAGGCAAGGCATTTCCTCTTCGGTCTACGACAACAACGACGGCGTGAACAACTTCATCACCAAAAGGTCCATCTTCGGACTACAACACGAAATGCAAGGAGCACAATCCACCTTGCAAGAGCGCACCGAGAACCTCTCCATCGACATTCATCTCTTCGAAGCAAGGAAAAGGGACTACATCGACAACAAGCTTGCCGCACAAAAGGAGGACCAAGATGCGAGGATGGAAGAGATTAGAATCTTGATCAAGTCTTCTTCCACTTCGTCATCCTCAAGACGACGACGTTCAAGCCACAAGTCTCCGGAGCGCGAAAAAGATGCAAGTGCAAATCGTCATCGTCCACATCTACATGGCGACCACCATCACGTTCGTGATCAACATCGTCATGAAGGGCAAGTCACCTCCAAGCAACATGTGCACGACGACGACGAACACCTACGAGCTCAAGCACGACAACGACATCATCATCATGAAGATGCTCCACAAGCGCAAGTGCACAAGTCCCAACAAGCCCTACTTCATGCCAAGTCGAAGCTTCATAAGCACAAGAGAAGACCGCGAGACGAGCACCACCAAGACGGCGCTACGGCTACACCAACCACTTTGGCATCTTCGCCAAGTGCTATCGAGGCATCTTCGCCTTTGGACGTACGGCATCTTCGCCTACTTCCCACGAGTACGCCTACAACGACTTCATCAAGTCCAAGGCGACCACCTACAAGTGAGGGCAACACTTCCATCTTCGGAAGCCCCTCAAGGACGATGGCCGAGCATGGGAAACTCCCTTCGGTCATGGAGACGAGCTATGAGGTGCCACATCATATGGACCTCCAACACCAAGACGGCGACAAGACAGTCGAGCAAGGGCCATCCCCTTCGACTACGGCGACAAGCGCGAACCTCTTCAACAACATGAAGATGGTTCCCATATTGGACTCATCCTCCGAGTCAAGCTACGAGACCACGCATGGAGACATTTGCACCTACATCTCTCCGACACCCACATATGTCGAGATTCCCCATTTGTCATGTGAGGAGAGCCACTACCACATGAGTGACATGAGTGACTCCACCATATATGACATTGAGAACATTTCCTATGAGAGGATGAGTGTGACCACCACTAGCCCCACACATGAGAGCATGCCACATATCCTATGTGAGGTTGAGCGCCATTTGAGTGACCCCACCAACCATACGAGTGAGAGCATCCTTGAGGAAGTGAGTGAGCTACAACACTTAGTGAGTGAGGTAGTTGACACGGCATGTGAGGCCACCATGATTTCTAACGACTTAACCTCTACTCCTAGTGTGTTTTCTTCTTTGGTGCTAGGTCTCCTACATGACGACATGCCTATCTTTGATGAGTCCATCCCTCCAATGGACAATACGATGGCCATGGTGGACGATGATGCACCCCCCACATGGTTCCATCAAGATGAAGATGACAACGAGACGATCTTCAACACCTCACCTACAACACATGAGCGACGCTCCAAAGGTAACATAGGTGATGGTGCTTCTCTTGTCCCACTAGTGGACTCTCTTGATAATGATTGCTCCCATGATGTTGACCCACCTATTACCATGCTTCATGCTAGTCAAACTTCTTCATGCCTTGACTTACCTATTTACGATGAATATGATGATGAGCATGTTGAGTTGCCTAGTTGTGATGCTATGCTCCATAGGATATCATGTGAAAATTCTCTTGGTCACATCATGTTTGATAATTCGCTTGACTTGTCATATGCTATGCATAAGATCAACCATATGTCTTATTTGCACTCTCTTCATAGTGACTATGCATATGCCATTAAAATAAACCCAATTTGCACATATGGCATAGATGACAAGCCCATGGTTATTGGCATTTGTTTCTCTTGTGATGATATTGATATGCTCCCTTTGCATCATTTATCTAATATGCCATGCCATGACCACCTAGCTTTGGATATGCATTGTTTACCATGTTGTCCATTTTCTCCATATTATGCTTTCGATATTGCTCATGAGGAGACCCCCATAGTTTCCTCATACCCATTAGGAGATTTTGATCCATCCTATGATTTGCATGATTTCCATGATTGCTTACACCATATGCATTCCATGAATAACAATGCTCTAAATATTGCTCGTGATGCATTACACAACTTGAGTCTCCATTATACCATACATAATAACAAACCTCTCATGATGTATGACATGTTTCTATATCACGCATCTCATTTATTTGAGCATTGGCTATTTTGTGCTTACCGACACATGCATGTGCGCATCATGATGGATGATGTGTACATCTACCACGCACACACAATTTTTCCTTTGTCTTTGTTTTGTGTAGGTACTCATGTATACTCGTCAACCTCTCAATCCCAAGAGTTGACGAAACGAGCTCTTGAGAGCAATGATGACTTGGGATCCCATGGACTATCTTTACCACCGTCCCCTTCGCGCAAGGACTACGCGCAACTCCTCTACTTGGCTCTCACATGGCTATGGGCCATTTACCACTTCTCATATTATGCTTATTTTACCGTGTTCACTTTGCATGCTATGCTTGCTTCTATGCCTTTGCCATGCAATTGTGACCCTTGCTTGCATCTACCCATGTTTCATCAGTATGCTACCTCTATGTGTATTTGCATGCTTGGTGGAGATCCTTATTGCTATTGCCATGTTTATCATGTGCCCCATGCTATTGTCCTCATATCTTGCTTTCATGCTTGTGCTATGACATGTGAATTATTCATGCCCACTATTTGCACCAATGACATGTTTGCCATGATTCCTTCTAGTATGTTGCATCTTCGCACTACTAGCATACTTGAATTGATTGTTATGATTGCTTGCTATGTTGCATCACCCATGTTCCACTATCACTTGCTTTCTTGGGTTGATGACACATATGTTCATGCCTCTCACATGATATATCTTGATCATTGTCTCTTGTGTCCATTAGTTGCCTCTTTCATATCCACTTGTATTGAGTGCAACCGAACTATGCTTATTGATCTTGGAGACTTGGACACTTTACTTGTGATGCATAATTCTTTCCTTGAGCCTATTGTATTTGGTTGTTCTCGCATCATATGCCTACATACTATGAAATGCTCCATTGTCCTTTCTTATGATGAGCATGATACATACACTTGTTGGGTATCTCGCCCCTCGAATGATAGGTCTTGCTTTTGCACTAACCTCATTTGTTTTTCCAAGTGTTTCTCATGCTCTTTCATTTTGAAGGATTCACAAGGCGGTACCATAAAGACACATTTTGGTTATGTGAAGGCGTACATGATGTGCTACACCAACATTTGTGAGAATCTCCTAAAGGTGAACTCCTTCCCTTTGAGCCATCTTCAAATATGCATATTGGATGGGCCATTCTTTCATTGTTTTTTCCTTCTTGTTGTCTACATGATGCATCTATTGGATGGAGGACCGGCATTGGAGATGGACCCTATGGACCTTCAAGTTGAGGAGTGCCACGACATCGACCTATGGTACAACCATGCCTACCGTGTACATGGCGATACGGTTTACGATCCGAGGTCGGATCTTTGCAAAGGGGGAGGAGATGATACGGAGCATCCCACGTTTATCTCCATGTACACCTTCATAGCACATCAAGCCCCAAGTGGACCTACCGGACTTAAGGTGAACCCGCTCCTCTACAAGATTTACATGAATGTCCATAGGACTTGGCCGTTACATAACCACGTAACATTGTGCATCTTCAGGTACGAGGACGACCGCGGCCAAGCAGCTAAGGAGCTTCCCAGAGGCCAAGGAGAAGGACCCCAAGGCCACAAGAAGGAAGAAGGAGGGCAACAAGATCGATTCAGCACCTCCCAGGCGACCCCGTGCCCACGGGCCTCGAAGACCCCGTGCGCACGGGCTACTCAAAGAGTTTGCGCTGAAGCACCCCGTGCACACGGGCCTGTACCGTGCCCACGGGACCCCCGTGCGCACGGGCCCAACTTACCCCGTGCGCACGGGCCCTACAGGATGGACGGCCGTGAGCTGCTGTTTGGGCCTCCTCTTCATCCACTTCGTCCCCATACCTATATATTCCGTACCTAGGCCATTTGTTAGGGGAAGCAAAGTAGTTGATACACATTTGTGAGCTTTGCTCCATGGATCCACTCCACTAGGAGATCAAGACCTCCTCTTGGAGTGACCAAACATCAAGACCTCCTTCTTGGGGAAGGATCCCAATCATAGGATCATCAAGCCCTCATCTCCTTCATAGGATTTGGGATGAACTCTACCATGTATCTTATTTCCCTTTGTTGTTCATGTACCTTGTGGATCTTATGTGTTTGATTGTCTAGTGGATGTGTGATTTGACTTGTTCTTGGGTGCTCCTCTTGTTTTCCCTCCTTTGTTCATCCTGTTCTTGGGGATTCAACCTCCAATTCGTGAAAGATCTTCTCTATAGGGTTCCACCCTACATCAATCCTGTTTTTCATACATATTCCATCCTTGCATCATGTGTTTGCCTTTCATCCGAGTAGTGTTCGTCAGTATCATGCATGAATGAGTTCTGAAGAGCGAATTTTATTCCTTTTTCTTATCGGTTTGACTTCACAATGCAAAATCATTACAGCTGAAGGAAATTAGTCCGACAGTGGATGATGGTGGTCCTTCGGAGCAATTCAAACAGGGGGTCTCTATAGATTCTACTCCGCCATCCTCCCAACAAGATTCACAAGACAACACAAGGCTGGACATTCAACATAGTTGTGTAGATGATGAGCACATCTCCCCTACTCCACCATCACAGGTGCTTGCTCTAACTTGGCACTATTATATGTAGTTGCATGTTGCGTATGATGTCTAGCTTGTATTGCTTCTAACTTGAATTGCATCTGCTTACTTTACACATAATGCCTGTGAATATGACATGTGCTCCTGTTTCTAGAACATATGTGTACATGATGAGCACATCTCCCCTAGTCCACCATCACAGGTGCTTGCTCTTACTTGGAACTGTTATATGTGGTTGTGTTTTCCGTATGATGTCTAGTTTGTATTGCTTCTGATTATGTTGAATTGCATCTACGTAGCTCACAACTTATACCTGCAACGATCACTTAACCATAAGACACATTTAGCTTGGGACTGTGATGTAGGTTGCATCTTGCATTGTCTTCTAGCTTGTACTGCTTCTAATTTCTTGAAATGGCACTTACGACAAGACACTTTTTACCTGATAGAGTGATATTGGTTGCATGTTCATATGGTGCCTAGCTTTCATTTCTTCTAATTTTGTTGAAATGCCTTCCGCTTACTGTTTTTTCATACATATTCCATCCTCCTATCGTACGTGTGAATATGAAACGCTTTCTTTTTTTGTATATATTCCATCCTCCTATTCTGCGCTTGCCTTAAATCAAAGTAGTGTTCGTCTGTATCATGCATCAACCAGTTATGCAGAGCTAATTTTATTCATCTTCTTGTGGTTTTGACTTCATAAGGCAATATCAGAAAATAGGAAGGAAAAGAGTAAGTTAGGGGATGTTGGTGGTCCTCCGCACCGACGCAAATAGAGACTCTCTAGATTTGCCACTGCTACTACTAATGAAGTTGAAGTCCCAAGTCTACATGATGAGTTCATCTCCCGTACTCCACCATCGCAGGTGCTTGCTCTAAGTTGACAGTGTGATAATTGGTTTCATTTTGCATATGTTGTCTAGCCTGTATTTCTTCTATTTTGATTAAATTGCACCTGCTGAGTTTATACATTATACATGTGCATATGACATGGCTTTCTGTGTCTAGAATACACTTCATCTATCTATCATACCATGTTCTTACATCAAAGTACTGCTGTTGTGTATCCCGCATCAGTCACTCATGATTTGACGCTTTTAACATGGCAGTTTGATAGTGGTTGCATCTTGCATTGATTTCTACTTTGTACTGCTTCTAATTTTTTGAATTGTCACTTATGACACGACACTTTTAACTTGGCAGAGTAATATTGGTTGCATCTTTCATATGGTGTCTAGCTTGCATTACTTCTATTTTCTTGAAAATCCTTCTGCTTAATTTGCACATCGTAGCTGTGAATATGTCACGCCGTCCTGTTTTTCCTACATATTCCATCCTGATAAGGTTGTCTTACATCAAAGTATTGCTTGTCTATATCATGCATCAATGAGTTCTGAAGAGTGATCTTATTGTTTTTTGTTGTGGGTACAGCTTGACATGGAAAAGTCAAAAAAGAGCAAGGAAAATAATATATGAGGGAGTGGTGTTACTCGTCGGGTGAAACGGAAAAGGATCTGTCGTCGAGATTCTGCTGGTACTTATAGTGCAGTAGAAGGTCCAAGTCCACCAGCTAAATCTACGAACACAGTATCACCTGCTCCACCAGCTGCAGCATCCGCTTCAACTGTACCAGCATCTCAACCAGTTACTCGTTCGTTTGCTCCGGAACTGGCCAGTTCCCAAGCTGCCTTCACACTAACACTACTTCCGAAGCACTGCTGACATAACAGGACTTGGCAAGATTAGATGAACCTCATGAGCATCAACACCAAGACGGTACCTGATCGAGTCAAGTTGTACTTGCATGCTCCTTCATATGTACTCTCACAGTTTGATGTACACTAACACTTTCCATATTCGTTGTTGAACTAGCACCATGGCGCTAGCGGAAACAAACATCAGGGATAATGCTTGATAGATTAACAAAATCTAAATGAGGAAGAATGGAGATCCATTTTGAGGCAGGTTTAAAAAGGCCACGTGATGCTACAGAGTCAGCCAAGTTAGTATCAGAGGTAGCCATTGTCGTTAGGTGTCATACACGTATCCTCCCAACGTGGATCCAGTACAGGAATGAGAAAGACAATACCCAGTTTAACACCTTCCTTGACCATTTATCCGTAAGTAATGTTATTCATCGCAATTAGTAATATTGTCTTGCTCTGTCCCATACTTTCTAGCTTCCTCCTAATAAGACTCACATTCTTTTTTCAATAGATGAGGTTCAAGTTGGATCTGAAAGATGATGCAACTAAACAAGCATGCACTCATGTTGTTTAGTCTGCTCTGCGACAGTATCGGTACCACCTTAGAAAATCTCACTTTGAAGGCAAGGCTAACAATGAAATCGCCCAAACATCTCCAGTGGAATATATTACAGATGAAGACTGGACAACCCTCGTTAAACATTGGTCTGATCCAAAGTATCAGGTAGGCTATATGTATTTGATCAGACCACATATTGAACTTGTATTTATGTATGTGCCTTACAAGTGTATCTTCTTCTAGGCTAACTGTTTGAAGAACAAAACCAACCGTTCTAAAGTGAAATTCCAACAGACAACAGGATCTCATAGCTATATTGCACACTGCGAGGCTCTTGTAAATAGCTGCTACTTCCTTCTTTCTTTTGTGCCATATTATCGTATCTATATTGACTTGTTCCAAATATAGAGGAAAGCCCGTGCGGACCAAAAAGAACCTAAACCGAATGCAGTGCAAATCTTCAAGGATTGCCACACCAGCAAGATGAAGGGCATGAGCACACCAGTTCAAGCCGCTGTTGTAAGTCCTTACTCCTCCTGCCTTGAACTGATTGGTACTATGATGTGTTCATTTAACTACTTGGTTTACAGCCAACGTCAGTTACTCTGTTCACTTTTATACACAGTTGTCTTAACGTATCATTTCACCTTACATGGTTTAAAAGAGATGAAGGATATTCTTTTGGTCTTGATCTATAATCTAGTTGTTATGTTCACGTGCGCACACAATGATAAAATAGCCTGTTTGTTTTATATCTGTTTGCCCATGATATGCATTATGTCATACTATGTTCATCCTACTTTAAACCATGTCTCTTTATCCTTAGATGTCAACGAATGTGAGGAAATAGACAATACAGTAGGCATGCTACATGGACATATGTTCCGAAAGTGATTTTATTATGTAGTTGGCACTACAATACATGCTAATGTATTACAGTAGTTCACCAAAATAAGTTATGTATAAACGTTTAACCTACTTTGTTTATTTTTGTCTCATTAGTAACTTATCTGGTACACTAATCTACAAGTTCAAACTTTCAGGAAGTTATGGAGCAAATGATTGAACAGCCACAACCACCTGAAGGTGACGAGCCTACTACAGGCACAATGTCACCTCTTGCTGCAGTGCGTCAGTATCTCTCCACTAACAGTGCAAAAAGCACCTTCCTGCGTAATTCTGGGTTGGTTGTCAAGGTAACCTCGTCCAAATCGCCTACTGAACAAAATCTTCTTGCTAGACAGAGTGATATATCTGTGCTCCAGACACAAGTCCAATCCCTAATGGACGTTGTTTCAGAAACAAGAATAGTGGTTAAGAAATGTCGTCAAGATATGAATGGTTTTGAAACCAGACTATCATACGTTTGCTTCGTTGTTCAAGAGCAATGGCAGAAAAAGGTGGAGATCGTGCTGCTCCATCAGATTCTACAGCCTGAAACATTAGCACTCAGGTCAAATGATCTGTGCTTCTATACATCTGATGGTGCTTTTATCTAGAAGGACTGTAAACTTTATGCCAACAGGCCTTTTGTTGTATGGTTGGAATTTATTTTGTTGCGATACAACATTTATGATGCTGCCACAGGCTGCAGTAATTAAGGCGCTATTTTTGTATAGTGTAGGTTTATCTTAGTAATGTATTCGGCCGAAAGCTTCGTAGGAGCCCAACATGCCAACATTCGTCGGGCCCATTCCAATTGGTCTAAAAACGATTACGGGCCGAAATTGGCATGTAGCCCACTAAAAATATCTGGGCCTAAATCAGCATAAGCTCTCATATTTTTCTGGTAGGCCTGTGCCCATAGTGGGCCTTTAACAGGCCTAAACATAATTTGGGCCCTCAATAAAAATAGGCCATTTACAGGTGTAAATATCTCGAGCCCATAAAAAACATGGGCCTTTAATAGACCAAAAGTGAGATTGGACCCTGATTGTGCCAAATAGCCCACTGGACTTAGCAGGCCGAAATGGTAGCCCATTTATGATGCGGATCTTTGACAGGCCGAAATTCGGACGGGCCGTAAATGCGCCGACCTAATACACGGGCCTTTAACAGGCCGGAACTTTGGTCAGGCTAGATTATCGTCATTTTTATATGGTCCATTAATGGGCCTGATATGACGTTGGGCCACATATGGCCCATGGTTTACGTCCGACGTTAACAGGCCAACAATGGCAACATGCCGAATGTGGCCCAAATCTATAGTGGGCCTCTAACAGGCCGAATGTCACACATGGCCGAATATGACCCAAATCCTTCACGGTCGTTTATGGGCCGAAAGTTTTGATGGCCTGTAAATGGGCCCAAATGAAGCCAGACCTTTAACTGGCCGGAAATACACCGGGCCGTAATTCGTCCCAATTACTTAGCGGACTGTTAACGGGCCATAAGTGACCATGGGCCGTGTTGATGACAAGTTTAGGACAGGCCGTTGACGGGCCAATTTGACAGAGAATATTAGGCTTTTAGCTGGGCTAGCCCATTATGGTCTGCAGAATCTTGTGGGCCTTTAGGTGGGCCGGCCCATTGTGGTCTGCAAAATCTTGTGGGCCTTTAGCTGGGCCTGCCCATAATGGTCTGAAAAATCGTGTGGGCCTTTAGCTGGGCCGGCCCATTATGGTTCGCTAAATTTTGTGGGCCTTTAGCTGGGCCGGCCCATTATGGTCCGTTAAATCTTATGGCCTTCGGTTGGGCCGGCCCATTTAAACTTTGTGGGCCACTTTTGGGCCGGTCCACATGTCAACATATCATAGGCCCATCTCGACCGTTGGATGAGTGACACCTGTGCCAATCGCGGAGCTGATGCGTGGATCCGTCAGCCAATGAGAATTTTACACGTGGAAAATCGACATTGGTCGTGGCTGTTAACGGGTTATCAGATCCAAAATCCGACCTGATAGCTTAACGGTGTTCCGTTACGGTGGATGCCACGTGTCGGTCACCCTTGACGAAAGCACTTCTATGACGCACGATTTATCGTCATGGAAGTGGACACTTCCGTGATGATAATTTTGGTAATGCCATGGAACACTTGTACGACAACACAGGTATGACTATCTTGATTCTGTCATAAAATCGTCATGGATGTACATGCATGACAGAAAACGTGACCTACTGTGACAAACACGTATCATCACGGAAGTTTATTTTTTTATAGTGCGAGGTGTGTGCGATAGACGACATACAGTTCTCTCGGATGAACTGTTTGCAATGAGCCAAAACAACAGAAACAGTTCGTCTTAATAAGATGTGTGTGATATGCGGCAAACAGGCCAGTAATCAGAAATGTGCGGGAAGACCGATAATAACACCGATGATTGCTCCAAATAATCTGTGTGTATTGTGGGAAAATGGTTGGTGGTAAACAATTTTCAGTGATTGATGAAATAATCATCGACAAGTCCGTAGTTTAATCTGTATGCGATGTGATTTGCTCAGTCTGCACAATATCTATGCTATGTCTACAGAACAACAACATATATACTTATAAGGACATGATTGCATAACAAAATAAACATCCAATTACCTTATATCAAAAATACCAAAAATATTGTAAGGTTCAAATTCCAACAATACAAGGCCCAAATTCGAAGATTACAAGGTTCAAACTCTTCTTAAAAATCAAATTCATCTTCTTCAAAATCTGGGTTATGTAGTATTTCTGCAAAATGATCAGCCTCCCAGAAGTCATATAGCGGCTTGATACAATTACTTTGAAATAATTTGTTAGATTAAGTTACAAACTAAAATTTTGCTTCTGCAAAGCATTTTCCGTTCAGCCGTAGACGCCCAAAGTGATTAGCAAACCATTCACTTATGTGCGCTATATGTAGGGAAGCCTCGTTACCTTGAGCACACTTCTTTTCCGAACAAAGAACCTAGTGAATTTAATCTCTGGCGTGGTGCCTCGGTACTCGTTCAAAGTAATTTTTGTGAGATTAAGATCAAGTCCTTCAATGGGATTGTTATCTTGCGGCACATTTTCCGCTTTCTGGCCTACTTGTATCTGCAAACGAAGACAACATATTAGTGCCTAGCTCAGTTTTGAACACTTCGGCCTCTTTGATTTACATGATTTCTAAAATACACGAAGAGTGACATGCCATCTTCAATTGTTCGTGACTAACATCTCAAAAAAAATATGTATTGAAATCTTCCAAATTTCCTTTAGAAATCATACTACATTTTTCATTGTAATCATGGGTAAAAGTAACAACAAATTGAACTCCATTGTGGTAGGAAAGGAGCATTACCTCGATGTATAGCTTCTCCGTGCATGGCAAGCATCTAAGGAATCTAACAACTTCATCCAGGTCGGGGCCGATAGGACGTAGTGCCAAGATCTTCACTGTGCGCAGAGACGGGGTCAAGCTTCTAGGAATCATTTTCTGATGATAGTCGAACATAGATCAACAAAAAATAGATAAAATGTGATGTCCAATAAGAAGAAGGAGAAGAATAAGACTGTTCTACCTAAATGGATAATGATCCAGTAACAAGTTTCGAGAATTCATCACACGAATAGCCAAACACTGTCAATTTCGATGCGTCAATGGCCTTGATTCTTGTTGGACCTTCTTTATCAAGTACAAACAATCTCTCAAGGAAAGGCGTGTTCTCAATGATCATATCATGAAACCACTCAACTGGTAGCATGTTGCGGCACACATAAATCAGACGGACATTCGTCGAGGCGATGTGGAGGCTATTGAACGCATCCATGACCTGAAGATGAAGGTACTCGAGCGTCTTACAGCCGCTGAGCAGGTGCTCCAAACCCTCCTTCGAGATGCCAACGCCCATGAGCTCGAGGTGCTTGATTTTAGGGAGATGAAGAGCAGGCACGACATCAAGCTGTTGGAAAAGGCATTGCATGAATGTAGCGTAGCGCAGCATGGGCGCGAGGTGGAGCGCGGACGTCCAGCATGAAAGTTGAGCTCCTCGAGCCGATCTAGGGTGGGGGATAGGAACCACATGTGAAACTTGGATTTGGCCTTGTAGTTGGAATGGAACTTGCCGACGATGGCAAGGTGTCTGACCAACCCAGGGTGCATGGCGAGGATGTGGGGCAAATCATCCAAGTATTTGCGCTCCCCATTGCAGAGCTCATCTTCGTCGATGAGGTCCAGGGGCAGAGTGCTAGGGGGGATGCGTCCAAGCGTTTGCTCTCCCTGCTATAGAGCTTGTCGTCCTCGAAGAGCTCCAGGGGGTGGAGTGCCAGAGGGGGCACCACCGCCAGGAGAGGACAGTGGTCCACATGCCAAATTTGATGGGGAGGAGGGATATATGATTGTGACCAACATCTCGTCGGGGAGGCTGTTGACGAAGTCCATGCTCGCCGGAGGCTCTTGTGGTTGTGACTCGACCCAACCCTGCTTGTTGGCTAGATCGTCCTCCATCACAGTAGGCGGCGGTGCTCGATGGCAGCCCTTATAGATAAGAATGGGGGACTATTCTACGTACCTTCCTGAGGCGGCCAAAACCAAAACCACCAATAAATTTTTGGCATCGCTCGCGCCTACGTGGCAGACTGCTCGCACGCGTCCCGTCGAGCCTATGTGGCGGACAGCTCACACGCATGGTTAGTGGAACACCCACGGTTGGAATAATACAACTGTTTGCGATAATAACGTGGCAACCATTTGTTCCCAAATGCCTAGAAAAATCAAATAATATATAAGAACAGCAAAATGAACCCTGAATAATTTCATATTTTAGCACGACTCTCCAATAGTTGCATGTTGCCTCTGTAAAATTAATCAAGGCATGAGGAGAAAGCGTATGTCATTTTCACACACAGAGGTGACACGTTCCCTCTCAGAAACATGGGGCTTCTTGAGAGAAGCCACAATTTGTAAGAAGCTTATACCAAAACTTGTCCCTAACCGAATACATTTTTTACCACAACACATTGGTGCCATGTCATGAGACCATGCCAAGTTTCATGATTTTCAGGCGAGTTTTGGATTTACAGGAGATTTAAAACCAAGTTTCTCAATGCTTCCGGCCGAGCCACGACGCCCAAATGTTTGAAATTCATTCCCATTTCTTGCATGAGACATAAAGATTCACCCAAGTGCACGTATATGATTTTTCAACCCAGTTCGGTGCACTGGGGCATGTTCCTGTAGTTCAAATTTGAATTATGCACATTAAATGCCTAGAAACTCAAATAATGTATAAAAAGGCCAAAGGAACCCTCAATAATACCAAATCGTAACACAACACTCCTATAGTTGCATGTTGCCTCTGTAAAATAAACCAAGGTGGGAAGAGGCAGTGTATGTCATTTCGCACACAAAGATGACATTCCCTCTCGGAACTTCAAGGCTTCTTGAGAGAAGCTCTGGTTTGTAAGAAGTTTATATCAAAACTTGTCCCAAATCAGACAATGTTTTACCACGACATGTTAGTGCCATGTCATAACACCCTGCCAAGTTTCATGATTTTCAGGTGAGTTTTGGATTTACATGAATTTTAAAACCAAGTTTCTCAATGTTTAAGGCCGAGCCACGATGCCCAGGTGTTTGAAATTCATTCCTATTTCTTGCATGGGACCTAAACATTCACCCAAGGACATGCATATGATTGTTTCAACCCAGTTTGGTGCACTGGGGCATGTGCTCGTAGCTCAAATGTGAACTCACATTAAATGCCCAGAAACTCAAATAATGTATAAAAAGGCCAAACGAACCCTAGTTAATTCCAAATTTTAACACGACACTCCTATAGTTGCATGTTGCCTTTGTAAAATAAATCAAGGCGATAAGAGGCAACATATGTCGTTTCGCACACAGAGGTGACATGTTCCCTCTCAGAACCACGCTTTTTGAGAGAAAGCTCCGGTTCGTGAGAATTTTTTTTACCACAGCATGTTGGTGCCGTGTCATAACACCATGCCAAGTTCCATGATTTTCAGGCGAGTTTTGGATTTACAGGAATTTTAATACCAAGTTTCTCAATGTTTACGACCAAGCCACGATGCCTAGATGTTTGAAATTCATTCTCGTTTCTTGCATGGGATCTAAACATTCATCCAAGGACACATATATGATTTGTTTTACCCATTTTGGTGCACTAGAGCATGTGCCTGTATGTTCAAATTTGAATTATGCACATTAAATGCCTAGAAACTCAATTAATGTATAAAAAGGCCAAATGAACCATGAATAATTCCAAATTTTAACATGACACTCCTATAGTTGCATGTTCACTACAGATAAATGTCCTAACAATTCAAACACCGTCCTTTCCCGCTGTAACCCCATTTTGTCTTTCAAATCAGAATAAAAAAATTAACTCTACCACAAACAATTTATTAGCAAGAATCGTGTGCGATGGAGTGTAAAATTTCTTGGGGCACACTCATATATGGCTTATGCCGGAAGCTTTGTTGGCTACAGTTCACAACACGCGCGTCAACCACACTTGCGCGCCAATTTTACACTGCACCAAGCGAAAAATTTCAGCAACCATAGAAATAACTAGCTCCCCGCCCCCTCCCCCTGACATGAGTTCAATTTTGCAATGTGATGTTCATTTGTTGTGGGTACAATTTTGTATTTTTATGCATGTGAGAAATAAATCAAATTTGGTTGTACTAAATACATAAGAAACATATATAATTGCTATATGTCTAAGTTGTTTAGCATGCTTTGTTTGGATAACTGGCTTTTCCATGCGGCTCAGATTAATCTTTTGGATCTGCAATTTGTTTATTTTTCGTTAACATATTCTACTAATAGTGTGCAAGCTCTCACTTAACCTTATCAATATTTATCTTATATGTGTTCAAGGGAAACAATGGGAGGCATTGATGGGGTTTACCATCGAGGTTTGCACATGCATGGTGCTACGTCTAACAACACATTATTGTGCAATTACAGGAACCATTCTAATATTTAGGTTTTTAACAATTTGGTCTTGCACATGTAGGTCCTGCTGTCAGAGGTTTAGACCCACTGTTCGACCCATTTTGCATAAGGGGAAATGAGATGTCCATGAATATCATCAAGTCAAGAAACTTAGAAAGATTGTTCAGATAAAGAAACTGGCAGTGAATAACAACAAGATATTTGTTTGCACAATGAAGAAGACATCAGTCAACTATAGGATGGTACTAACTCTTTACCTTGTTTTTTTCCTTTGGCGCCATTTCAAAATTTAGAATAGATATTTATGCATTTGCTTGTTTTCAGTCCTTTCCAAAGCAGTTCACTGATGATTACCTCTGAGACCACCTACATGGTCAAGAGGCGAGGAAAGTATTCATTCAACACCCACGAGACAATATTGAAGTCTTCCTCAAGAGGATGAAAGTTGGGCGGGCAATTATCCACAACCACCGGCCTAAAGTTGCAAGGACATTCAACATCACTGAAGGCTCAATATTATCCTTCCGGTTCAGTAGTTTTCCAGAAGAGATTCATCTGTCTATTTTACCATGTATGATGCTACTTTCCAAAGGTTTTAGATGTTACATGTGAATCTTGGTGCTGTTGTGTAATGGCGTACGTAGTTATATGCCTATATGGTGTAACCGAGTGCTGAAGCTATCTGATGTAATTCAACTATGAAATATTGGTTGCCATAATACGGATATGAAATATATGGTGTATTTGAATTAATTTGATTACTAAATGGATTATCAATAATAGGCCAATTAGCCTGATTATTGGGGTTTTCTATTGCATACGGTTTCCCAGACAACACCATGGGCGATAAACTCAAACAAACCCTCATTGTTTCTAGAAAGTAGGCATGTTGGATCAATGAACAATCACACATGACTTCCGCCTGACAAATGTTTGTGTTAGGCCACCTTCCACAAACGTTTCCACATAAAAAATCGTGTGTGATATACAAACGAATGAAACATTTTCCTGGGATTCACTGTGTGGGATGTACATACGAACGAAAATGATTGGACTTGTATAATTGTATCTCATGGCTAGCCCAATGACACATGAGCTCCTTTTTCCCCGCATGTGTGACCGGAGGACCTATCACCGACGGTTTCTGGGTCGTGTGGGAAGGACCCCCCTATCGCACACACATGCAAGGCAGTGGTTTAAATCTCCATCGCGGAAAGGGGGTTAAAACCGTTTGTATAGCACGCCTCTGCACTAGTGTGAAACTGAAACTGTTGTGGGACACCTTACCAAATTAATTTATATAGCCACCCTATTTGCTCATGGGGAATTTTTTGTTACTATTATATTCTTAAGTTGTTTCCCTTTACATTAAAGGGTGATGCTAAGAAATGGTTTAATACTCTTGCTCCCGGTTGTGTGAGTAGTCCCCAGGATATGATATACTACTTCTTTGAAAAATATTTTCCTGCTCATAAGAAAAAAGCTGCCTTACAGGAAATATTTTAATTTTTTACAAATTGAAGAAGAGAATCTCCCTCAAGCTTGAGGGAGGCTTCTCCAGTTTCTTAATGCTTTGCCTGATCATCCTCCTAAGAAAAATGAAATGCTTGATATCTTTTATAATGGACTAATGGATGCTTCTAGGGACTACCTAGATAGTTGTGTTGGTTGTGTTTTCAGGGAACGAACTATTGAAAAGGCTGAAGAACTATTGAATAATATACTGAGAAATGACGATGATTGGACACCTCTTGTACCACCTCCTCAACCAAGTCCGAATAATAGAGGTATTCTATTCCTCAGTCCAAAAGATATGCAACATGCAAAGAAATCTATGCAACAGAAGGGTATTAAGGTAGAAGATGTCAATAATTTACAACCTATTGAAGAAATACATGGAGTCGGTACCCCGACACATGTAGTAAAGGTAAGTTCTCTTTATATATTTGATGAAGGTGATATTCCCTACAATAAATCTGCTAGTCAATGTGTGGATTAATTTGATAACTACATTGTTAAGCAAGAACATTTTAATATGTATGTTAGCAAACAATTAAAATGAAGTGCCTTCATGATTGATTGTTCGAGTGACTTGATGTTTAGAATTTGATGTTAAAGGTTTGATAAAATATGCATCCATGGTTCATACCAGTTAGAACAAGTTGCTAAGTCACAAAATGATCTGATTAATGAGATGAGTAATAAAATGAATGATCATGATGTTAGGGTAATGACTAGAGGAGGTAGAATGACTCATGAGCCACTATATCCTGAAGGTCGTCCCAAAATAATTGAGCAAGATTCTCGGAGGATTAATATTGATGCACCTAGTTCATCTAAGAATAAAAACAAGAAGAAAAATGATAGAACTTTGCATGCTTCTAGTGAACCTGTGGTAGAGAAACCTTCTAAGAATGGTAATGATGTTTCTATTTCTGATGTTGAGACACTATCTGCCAATGAACATCCACCTAGTGTTAATGATAATGATGATGTTCATGTGGATGCTCAACCTGATAATGATAAAGTACCTAATAATGATGTAGAAATATAACATGTTGTTGATCTTGATAACCCACCTCCTAAGAACTAAAGATATGATAAAAGGGATTTCATTGCTAGAAAACATGGTAAGGAAAGAGAACCATGGGTTCAAAAACCTATGCCTTTTCCTACTAAGCCTCCTAAAAAAGGATGAGGAGGATTTTGAGCGCTTTGTTGAAATGCTTAGACCCGTCTTTTTGCGCACTCATTTGACTGATTTGTGAAAATGCCTCTGAAAGTGCAGGTTTACTCCCACGGGGGGGGGGGGGGGGGGTTGAATGGGATATTTTGGAAATTCGTCAAACTCTTATGAATTTGACGAAGGTTAGAGTGAAGGAATAGAAACACAAGGAAGCCAAATCATCACAGAAATAGAAACTACACGTCCGGTTGAGGCGGTTGAGATGAACTCAAAGGACACACAGTCCTCACCGTATTCCTCTTGAGCTAAGATCAGCTAGACCTCGGTCAATCACTCGTGGTAACCCTGCAAGGTAGACTTCCAAAACCTTCACATACTTGTTCACCGATACACCACAATGGCTCTTGGGTACTCAGAACATGACGTCTAACCATCTAGAAGAATGACAATCTTCAAAGGTAATAGCTGTCGGATCACACAGATCAATATCTTCAGTGATGCTCAATCACTTTGGCTCTGTTTGGGTTTTTCCTCACTTAGGATTCTCTCAAAGTCGTCAAAGGATGGGTTACTCTCAAATGACAAGTGTCAAGTTCTCTGTGAGTAGCAAATCAACAATTGGTTGTGGGGGCTGGCTATTTATAGCTAGGGCAACCCGACATGAATTGTCATAAATGCTCTTCTTAGACATGACCGTTGTCAAGATAAGGATCCACTCGACAGCTGGCCCGCGCGCAGCAACGGTCAGAAAATTGGACTCTCAGTTTCATCGGGGCACTCAATTTCCTCAGATAGGCAGACCACATTGCCGAAATCCTAACTCGTCGGCATGACCAAATCCATCAACGACCAGATGAACTTCATCACTGTCGCTAGCAAATTCGTCAGTTGTTCTGGAGATTTCCAAAGGCTTCACTCGAAGCGGCTTGTGTATGTATAGGTTGGATCATCACTTTGGAAATGTGAACTATGATTCACCTAGACCACCTTTAAAAGTCCGGTTTTTCCTATGCTGAAAATAAGAAGAAAGAAACTACGAAAACAGAAGTCTTCAAGCTTTAGTGTCTTCACATCAATTTCTTCAAAGGTCGTACCGATTTCATCACCAAGTTCTTCACTTGAAGAAATACATTTTTAGGAGTCGTCTTCCATGGGTTAAACCAAATCTTCAGGGAGTTTAACTCCTATGTACACTCACAAACACATTAGTCCCTCGACCCATGTCTTCAATACTCCAAAACCACTAAGGGGGCACTTGATGCACGTACAATCTCCCCCTTTTGGTGCTTGAAGTGAAATTCATTCGGTTTTCAATGGGAGTAAATAATGGAAGTATAAGTACAAAGTATGAAGAAATTGGTTACAAGATATTGAGGAACACCCACTGAAGATGTGCATACAAAGAATTTGCTTTGGATTGCAAATTCACATGGTAGGTTGGAATTGTGGAGATCTCCCCCTATATCTTGGAATCCAATCATACATGATCATAAGATATCGAGGAATTTGAATGCATGATGAAAATTGGTGTCTGGCGAAATTGTGCATGCATGAGAAGATATATTAAGGATCATAGGATGCATATAAATTGTGGCAAAAGATTTAGACCACCAACAGTTATTTAAGTTACAACTCATCAAAGAGTGAATCAAATAAAGTCCAAGAGTTGGAACTTAGCAAAAAAAGCCCTTATATTGACCCACTTGAAGACTAAATTAGACCCCTCCCTTTGTAAGAAAAACTCAGACCCCCGCTTTTTCATCAAATGACCAAAAGGAGATGAAACTAAGAACTAACACCCCTAAAGAATATCATCATGAAGAAGTTGGAGGAGCGCCAATATTGTTGCCGGGGTCACGTGAAGCAGAAGGGCCTGTTGCAGTGTCTTCAACATCTTCATTTTCATCAGCTGAGCGCGATGGAGACACTGATCTTGGAACAAGAGGAGGAACTTGAACCTTCTTGAACTTCTTCTTGGTCGGATTTGGCCAATAAAAGTTCATCTGGAAGTCCATTGCAGCAAGTTCATCATCCATCTTCAGGTGTGAAAGTATGGCCCATGTTATGTCAAATATCTCGTGGGTGTAGTAGTGGTTTTTGGGAATGGCATTATGCATCACTGTCATGTTGGTATGAATTGATGTGAGTTGACGCTTAACCCAATCATGATTTCTGTCAATCTTCTGGTGCAAGCTGATGAGGAGTTCATGGTCAGTCATGACATGTGGTGCTTCTGGTTGAGGAGATAGCCATGACGACTTTGCAATAGTGTCTTGGCTTGCTATTTCATCACTAGTTGAGTGGGAGGCAGGCTGGCGAAATTGGTCATCTAGGGGATGAATTCCTTTGTCATTGCCTTCCCTTTTCCAGAAACTGAGGAGATTGTGCTTTGAAGAACTTCTACCTCTGGCAGAAAACTGAGATAATTCTATCCATCAGCCATGTAGTTGATTGAAGATCGGGATCTGATGAATCTCATGATCCATGGAGCATATGGCTTCAAATCCAACGATGACTTGGCCACTGTGACTAGAGTCCTCATGAAGAAATCATGTATATTGATGGGAGTACCACATATGATATGAATGAGCATATGCTTCATGACTCCCACAACTTCTTTAGTTGCAGAGTTGTGTCCTTTCATGGGACTGAGAGTCTTGGCAAGAATTTTGTAGACAGTTCATGGCACATATAGCAAATTCTTCACTTGGAAGGTGGTTCTCCGAGCTTCTCCTTCAGCTAATGGCTTCATCAGCACTTGCATCAAATGATTGGGCAGATCAGGTTCTTCATAGATCTTATTTGCTTCTTCAAGGGGTGGATCTACTGGAAGATTACGAAGTAGTTCATCAACTGGTGCCTTGTAGTGAGTGTCTTCTTTCATCCAATCTAGATCCCATATCACATTGTCATATAGAACTGAAGAATGAGTTCTTCATTCCAATCACAGACATCCAAACAAAAGTTGAGTAGCCCAATTGTGGCACCGCGGCTCAGAGCAACCGGTTTACCTTGCATTGCCAGCCCAGAGATCAAGTCTTCTGGCAACACACAACAACTTGGTACATAAAACAACCGCTTTATTTATGCTAGCGGAAACATAGGTTCAATATTACATCAAGTACCAAGGCCAAGCGGCACACACAGTGCAGCTGAACAATATGTACATCATTTAATGAACATGAAGGGGCCTCGATCACGACAAATACGCGGCAGTGGAACGACGACGAAGCGGAACTCCATAGCACAGTGATGTCGACACAAGTTATCATAGAGACGTCCATAAATATTATACAAAATATTTTTCAATCATTCGACATGGACCTACGACTAGAGCACGTACACACCGATTAAACCATCGGGTACTTTTGTTTCTCTGTACATCTAATTTATTTCGTAAGAATTTGATGCTGCTTTCATGTTTGGATTTACTTCTACAAAGGAACGAAGGGATCAGAGAGTCAACAAGAGATGCTCACTTAGAGATGGGAGATGGAGATGCATGCACGTTACATTCACAAGAAGGAAAACTAATTGCATGCATGTTTCCTGTCGATTCATCCATCATGCATACAACGTCCAAGTGCACAAGACCACAAGCTTTGGACTTTGCTCCAAGTTTCAAAATCAGCCACACACGGGGTGTCTCAAGACCTGTTGGTGCCTCAAGAGTGCCATGCTGGGCCCGCAAAATCAATTAGGCCGGACCGCTGAGTTCGTCCTCCGTACGGCCGTGCTCTGTGAACCGATGTGTGATACGTCTCTAACATATCTACTTTTCCTAACGATTTCCTCTTGTTTTGGACTCTAATTTGCATGATCTGAATGAAACTAACCCCAAACTGACGCTGTTTCAGCAAAACTACCATGGTGTTGTTTTTGTGCAGAAATAAAAGTTCTCAGAATGGAACGAAACTTTGCAAGGATTTTTTGCACAATAAATAAGAATTTATGGAGCCAAGATCCACCGGAGGGGGCACCTGGGTGGGCACAACCCAGCAGGGTGCGCCCCCCTCCTGGCGCGCCCAGGTGGGTTGTCCCCACCTGGTGGCCCCGCAGACCCTGAAACCGATGCTATAAAATCCTATTTTTCCAGAAAAAATGAGATAGAAAGAATTATTGCAATCCACGAGACGGAGCCGCCGTCACCTCCTGTTCTTCATCGGGAGGCCAGATCTAGAGTCCGTTTGGGGCTACGGAGAGGGGGATCTTTGTTCTTCGTCATCACCAACCCTTCTCCATTGCCAATTCCATGATGCTCCCCACCAGGAGTGAGTAATTCTTTCGTAGGATCGTTGGTCGATGAGGAGTAGGATGAGATTCATCATGTAATCGAGTTAGTTTTGTTAGGGCCTGATCCCTAGTATCCCCTATGTTCTAAGATTGATGTTGCTATGACTTTGCCATGCTTAATGCTTGTCAGTTTGGGCCCGGGTGCCATGAATTCAGATCTGAACCATTTATGTTATCATCATTGTATCCATGTTCTAGATCTGATCTTGCAAGTTATAGTCACCTACTACGTGTTATGATCCGGCAACCCCGGAGTGACAATAGTCGGGACCACTCCCGGTGATGATCGTAGTTTCAGGAGTTCATGTATTCATCGTGTGTTAATGCTTTGTTCTGGTTCTCTATTAAAAGGAGGCCTTAATATCCCTTAGTTTCCAATTGGACCCTGCTGCCACGAGAGGGTAGGACAAAATATGTCATGCAAGTTCTTTCCATAAGCACATATGACTATTTATGAAATACATGCCTACATTATATTGATGAACTGGAGCTAGTGCCGTATCGCCCTAGATTATAACTGTGTGATGATGAATATCATCCAACAAGTCACCGATCCAATGCCTATGAATTTATCTTATATTGTTTCTGCTAGGTTACTACTACTGTTGTTACTATTGCACTTGCTACAAAATTACTACTACCACTGTTACCGTTACCATTGCTGCTGCTACTATTATCAAAACTATCATACTACTTTCCTACTGATCATGTTGCTGCAGCTAATTAATCTCCAGGTGTGGTTGAATTGACAACTAAGCTTCTACTATTCTTTGGCTCGCCTTGTGCCAAATCTATAAATTTGGGTTGAATACTCTACCCTTGAAAACTGTTGTGATCCCCTATACTTGTGAGTTATCAAGACCTTTTTTGGCGTCGTTGCCGGGGAGCATAGCTATATTTGTTGAGTCACTTGGGATTATTATCAATTTATCACTATGAAGAATCTGAAGGATGCTAAGACTAAGATTTATGCCTCTAAGACGAGGGGAGGTAAGGAACTGCCATCCAGTTCTGCTTTAGATTCACCTTCTATTATAAGTAAACTTGCAACACCACCACATGTTATTAATCCTTATATGTCACAAGTTATTGATGATGCTACTTCTACTATGAATGATGCTTATGATGATGCTAGTACCTTTCTTGATGATGATGATGTGCCACTTGGTGAATTTCTTGATGAACACATTGCTAGAGTAATACAACATGATGTTGCTGAATCTGATGATGAGGTTGAAACTGAAACTCATGAAACACCTGCTAGAACTAGCCTTCCTAGATATGAATTGCCTAAGGTAACAGAAGATTATATTATGAATGAGACAACTAGAGATATTCTTTCTTGTAAGGATATAGATGATCTAGAGAAATTATTATGCAAGTATAAAAAAAATCTCTGAATGCTAGAATGAAATATGATCCTAAGTTTGCTACTTCACCAATCTTTATTGATGATAAGTGTCGGGGATATGCCCCATGGTATGACCCGGCCGGAAGTATGACCCGGTTGGGCTTGGCATTTTCATTGGTAACTCGCCGGAGGACTGGCGGCTCACTGGTCTACCGACTCACGAGCCTGGTGACTCACGGATGGCCCTGACGGTGGGTCAGATAGAAGAAAAGGCCCAAGGCCCAGAAGGCTGGCTCATGCTATGGTGGGCCGGCTCAAGGGAAAAGGCATAAGGAATATACTCCTACAAAGGAAGCAAGACTAGGACTCCACTTGTAATAGAGTAATCCTAATCCTACTAGGACTAGTCATGTAACCCGCCCCTTCAACTTATATAAGGAGGGGCAGGGCTCCCCAAAGAGGGACAGGTAGTAAGAAACAATCTCTAGCGCTAGACACAAAGAGCCGGCTTACCGGCGACTCCCTCATGATCATAATGAGACCTAGCCACAAACAACATGTAGGGTTATTACCGGATGATGTTTCCCGTGGACCAAAGCTGTCTAAATCCTTGTCTTGTGTTGCATCTCTCGATTCCGCCCAACCCCTCTCAAGCTACCGCATAGATGCGTTGGCCTCGCGACTAAGCCCTCACACTAAGGACATCTGCCGTGACAATTACACGACAGTTGGCGCCCACCATGGGGCGCGCGCACGGTGGTGTTGAGTTATTGGAGGGATTTTTCGGAGGATCGAGAAGTTCGTAAGCAGCTAAATAATGAACAACCGGTGCGTGAAGCTCTACTCTGGATCAAGGGGATGAGAGTGCCTGTTATGCGCCACCATGACCGGATGAGTCATAAAAGCTAGATTGATTTTCGCTGAAACCGCTGGAGAGTCGCCAAGGCCGATAAGAGCGATCCATCAATCCAAAAACTAGATCGATTTTTGGAGTGTTGTGGTGCGTGGCCGAGACAGACAGGAATTCCATCAGTTGCGTCAATCCGTTTTGTTTCGTTCACGTACTGTACGCAGCGTTGCGTGTGCTTGACTTACAATAGCTCCACGCGTGGTTCACCTCTATTTGACGGCAGCCACGTGCCCAAGGCAACCGTAGTTTTTTTGCTACTATTCTAGATTTGACGGATTAGGAACATCCCACATAAAAATCAAAACTGATATTACTTGGTCTACTAGTACTATACTTCTAGTACGTGGTCGATGTCATGATTGATCTCTCAAATCGTTGTCAACTAGTACTCTGTTCATCACATGAAGGCCGAGCGGAGCTGCAAGTTCAGATTGGTTTCTTCTCCAAACACTACGTCTACCTAAGAAAGCTACCAAGAAGGACAGGCAGTCAGTACAAGTTGAAAACACCTGGAACTCTGAATCTAGAAGTCACGGACTACCCACCGGGCGAACTATGCATGCATATCCTGCAGCAGCTATAGGTCAAAAAGGGAAAAGAAGAGAATAGATACATGACCCGGAGGTTGAGACGGACATAGATTTGGCAAAACGCGCTACTCGAAAACAGACTTGGCCGTAGACTCAGGCCTCCATCGCTTGCCTCACTTTTCTCCGAGTCGCTCCGCCTCTGCTGACCGGCTATAAACCGCCTCCGCCAAGCTGTCGCTACAGCCACTTCCGGGCCACCCCAACCTTGCTCCGCTTTGAGCCGCCGTCCACCGTGGCCGGCCCTGACAGACTGCCTCCGAGCCGCTGCGGTCGCCACCGCGACCTTCGAATCACCGAACTATTGTTTCAAATGATGGACGAGGCAAACATACATGTAGTGTTGCACGTCATGGTGTTTGCACCCAGAGCAATGATGAAGAAAAGCTCTAAAAGACTCGTCGAACAAAAGCAATCAGTTGATATTTGTCATGTATATGTTTTGTTAAGTACATATTGATTTCTTTCGACAAAAACTACTCCGCCTTGCTGTATTTTTTATACACAGGACAATTATGTTTATACCGCGGCTATGGAGCATCAGCTGGCAGCATTCTATACCAGTGTTTGTCTGTGCCGTACTGCCAGAGGAACGGACACGCGCATGCAATTGCTCCCACGGTTTGGTCTACATCAACGCGCCAGCCGACTCGCCCATCCGCGCCGCCTTACAATGCCACGGACGACTTGCCCGTCCACCCTCGCGGCCGGCTCACACGTCTGCGCCGGCTTACAATGTGATGGACAACTTACCCGTTCGCCCCCGCAGACGACTCGGTATCCGCGTGGCTTACCGCTACTGTGATTGACTCGCTCGACCGCACCGGCTTACAACGCCGCGGTCGGCTCATCTGTCTGCTCCCGCGGCCGACTCGGTCGTGGTTGGTTTCAGCTTCACCGTGATGATCATCAACTCCGGGGTGGATAATTTCTGGCCTGACATATTAGGTGAAATAATCCACTAAATTTTTATATATTATATATTGTTTTCTTTAAAAAGAGAAATTACTCTGGCTTGTGATGTTTCTGATACAGGACAATTGTTCACTACATCAACACGACGTGGTACTCTCCATGTAACGCCCTCGATGCGGCTATAGCTCCCACGTGTCGAGGCACGACTTAGAGGCATAACCGCATTGAAAGCAATGTCGCAAGTCAGGCAATCATTACAACATCCCATGTAATACATAATAAAAGGGGGAGATAACATAGTTGGCTTACACTCGCCACGTCACATCAGAGTACATAAATAACATCCATCAAACAAACACTCATGGCCCGACTACGGCGCCAAAATAGAAAAGACCCCCAACATGCGACAAGGTCCTGAATCGATAACCCCAACTAGGCACCACTACTGATCATCTGGAAAGGACACGTAGTAACGCTGAGAGTCCTCGTCGAACTCCCACCTGAGCTCGTAATCGTCAACTGGAGCGGAAACACCTGGACCTGCATCTGGAGTAGTAGTATCTGTGAGCCACAGGGACTCAGCAATCTCACACCCACGCGATCAAGACTATTTAAGCTCATAGGAATGGATAAGGCAAATATATGTGGAGCTGCAGCAAGCGACTAGCATATGAGGTGGCTAACTTATACGCAAAAGGAGAGCGAGAAGAGAAGGCGAAGCACGAGCGAGAAGCTAAAGGAACATCCTGCGCAAGCATAACTCCAACACCGTGTCCACTTCCCGGACTCCGCCGAGAAGGGGCCATCACGGTAACACACACGGTTGATTCATTTTAATTAAGTTTAGTTCAAGTCATCTACAACCGGACATTAACAAATTCCCATCTGCCCATAACCGCGGGCACGGCTTTCGAAAGATCAATCCCTGCAGGGGGTCCCAACTTAGCCCATAACAAGCTCTCACGGTCAACGAAGGAATAGACCTCCACCCAAGACACACCGATCAGACTCGGTATCTCGGTACAACAAGATGATTCGACAGGTTAAAACAAGTCCAGCAACACCGCCCGAATGTGCCGACAAATCCCGATAGGAGCTGCACATATCTCTTTCTCAGGGCACACTCAGATGAGCAATCCGTACAACTAAAACCAAACCTTGAGTTTCCCCGAGGTGGCGCTGCACAGGGCTCTAGTTCGGACCAACACTCAGAGGAGCACTGGCCCGTGGGGGGCTAAAATAAGATGACCCTCGGGCTCCGGAAACCCAAGGGAAAAGGGGCTAGGTGGCAAATGGTAAGACCAATGTTGGGCATTGCTGGAAAAGCTTTAATCAAGGCGAACTATCAAGGGGTTCCCATTATAGCCCAACCGCGTAAGGGACGCACAATCCGGGAACATAACACCGGTATGACGGAAACTAGGGCGGCAAGAGTGGAACAAAACACTAGGCGAGAGGCCCAGCCTTCCACCCTTTACCAAGTATATAGATGCATTAAGATAACATAGCAATATAATGATATCCCAACAAGAATATAAATGTTCCAACAAGGAACAGCTCCAATCTTCACCTGCAACTAACAACGCTATAAGAAGGGCTGAGCAAAGCGGTAACATAGCCAATCAACGGTTTGCTAGGACAATGGTGGGTTAGAGGTTTAACATGGCAATTGGGAGGCTGACAAGCAAAAGGTAGGCATCGTAGCATTGGCAAAGCAAAAGAGCGAGCAAACTAGCATAGCAAAGATAGTAGTGATTTCGAGGGTATGATCATCTTGCCTGCACAGTTGTCAGAGTTGACTGGATCCTCACAAGCAAACTCAACGGGCTCCTCGGTAGCGAACTCGTCTCCCGGCTCTACCCAACAAGACAAACAAGCAACAAGGATACAATCAACCACGGGCAAGACCAAGCAATATGATGAAATGACGATATGCTATGCGGGATGCAATGCGGGATGCAAAAATGCAAGATATGACAGGAAAAGCATGAACCTGGCATCAACTTGGAAAACCAAGTGTGCCACTGGATAGAGGGGATGAAATCGCTCGAAAACGATATAAAGATCATAGGAATCGGAGCTACGGTTTGGAAATGGCAAGCGTTTTAAGATACGACACCGGTCTGCGATTAACAGCAAGTAGGCATCTAAATGCAACGAAATGAGCATGCTACAGCCACCAAACATGAAAACAAAATACATGGCAGCGAAGTACACAAGATGGTCGACAAAACACTAGCACTGAGCCACAGGCAATTTCATCCATTAAGAGGTTCAAACAAGCATGGCTAAAACGCAAATGCAAAACAGATCTCAGACTTAGTGAAATTAACACTAGTCTGAAATTTCAGATCACGAAGCTCTCTTCGGAGCAGCAAAACAACATGATAGGAAACCTGAACATGACAAGTAAGAACATGGCATGGACCTACTCAACAAGCTTAATAAAACACCCAAAGTGACCTGGGGCCAAAAGGGTTCACAAAATACTCTACCGAGCTCACGAACATCGCTCGAACACAATCAGTTTTCAGACAGTGAAAACTGAGACATGCTGAAATCTAACTCACGAAGGCATGTAAACGAGCTCGATGCACTCACTACGGTGCAAGTCATGGCAAGTAAAGCATATAACCAGCAAGAAGACACAAAGTGCTAGCTACACATGGCAAGAACGAAGGCATAGCATGCATGGAACACTAACGGTAGCATCGACGAAATCGCAAACAAGTTAACGATCTGCCCAGATTAACAACGAAGCAAAAGTTGAGCTCGATTGAGTCAACCTAGAGCACTCCACAAATGCCAACAAAGACATGGATGGATAGAGCATAACTTAAATATCAAAACTCCCTTACTGATCATCCTCAAAAGAGGCACGGATCACTAGGAAACAAGCTGGACATATAGCATCATGAACTAAAATATCCCAGACTTAGTGAAAATCACTAAGTCCCTGAAATCTGCATTCTCAGGTACCCTACTTCGCAAGCTTGCACAAGACAACACACACATCCTAAAAATGCATGGGTAGCACCTCTGGAAAGAAGACAAAATGCTTCACAAATCATCCCAAAGGGGCACAGGCATATCATGCACGAATTAATTATAGCAAAAATGACAAAAGTGCATGATGAACTAACGGATCTGCAGTTTAACTCACGGAGCCTCCTTCTACCAGCATTTTGGGTATCAAGATGACCTCAAATGCAAATGATGCAATGGAATGAAATGATGTACATGTCGAGACGAAGATTTTGACATATCATACGCCTAAAACGGATCTACGGTTGCGGAGATACGCGCAGACAAAGAATGCATAAAAATTAACGGAGAGAGGCAAAAGTCAACCCTAGGGTTTCGGATCTGAGATCCAGATCGGGATCTCGCGGGCACGGACTTCGAGGTTGACCGCGGGGCACTGTTCACCGGAGTTGGAGCTCGCCGGAGGAGGACCGCAGGGGCGTGGGGAGGCTCGCCGGAGCCCGACCCGGCCGCCGGAGGAGACGGACGAGGGCGGCGGGGCCCGGTGGTGGCCACGGCGAGGTTCGGCGGCGGCGGGCGCGCCGGCGGATGGCGGGGCCGCGGCTCGAGGAGCGGGCCGGCGACGATGGCGAGCGGCGGCGCCGGTGCCCCGGGTGGCCGGCCGCGAGGAGGATGGCGGCGGCTGCGGGCGTGAGGCGGCGGGGCGATGACGCGGGCTGGGGAGGGCCCCGCGTGGGCCTGCGGGCCGGCGGGCGCGGCGATGGCTGCGGCGGGCGGCGGGGTGGAGCGGACGCTGTCCGGCGCGGGCCGGACACGTCCGTCGGCGGCGGAGGAAGGAGATTCTCTTTTTTTTTAGGGTTTCGGGGAGAGGGAGAGATCCGAAAACGGAGGGGTGTATATATAGGCATAGAGGGAGCTAGGAGAGTCCAAATGAGGTGCGGTTTTCGCCCACACGATCGTGATCGAACGCTCTAGGACATGGAGCAGAGTTTGGTGGGTTTTGGGCCAAATTTGGGGGGTGTTGGGCTGCAACACACACGAGGCCTTTTCGGTCCCTCGGTTAACCGTTGGGGTATCAAACGAAGTCCAAATGACCCGAAACTTGACAGGCGGTCTACCGGTAGTAAACCAAGGCCGCTTGGCAAGACTCGGTCCAATCCGGAAATGTTTAAACCCCACACAAGAAAGAAAGGTAGAAATGACCACCGGAGGAGAACGAAGCGCCGGAATGCAAAACGGACAACGGGGAAAATGATCGAATGCATGAGATGAACATGTATGCAAATGCAATGCACGTGATGACATGATAAGAGATGCACGAAAAAGAAAAACAACACACGGAGACAAAGACCCAAACCCGAGAAATAAATATAACTTGGCGCCGGAGACGGCAAGAGTTGGATACAAATATGGAAAGTTACATCTGGGGCGTTACAACACTCCACCACTACGAAAAGATCTCGTCCCGAGATCTAGGACTGAAAGAACTCCGGGTACTCAGAACGGAGGTGATCCTCGCGTTCCCAGGTAGCTTCACGGTCGGAATGGTGTGACCACTTGACTTTGAGAAATTTGATTGACTTGTTGCGAGTCTTGCGTTCAGTCTCTTCGAGAATAGCAACTGGGTGCTCACGATAGGAGAGATCTTCTTGGAGCTCAATGTCCTCGAAGTTGACGGTGCGGTCAGGAGTCTTGAAGCACTTTCGAAGCTGAGAGACATGGAACACGTCATGAACATATGCAAAGTTTGAAGGAAGCTCGAGTTGGTAGGCGAGGTCGCCTCTCTTGCTGACAATCTTGAAAGGTCCCACGTATCTAGGGGCAAGCTTCCCTTTGATACCGAAGCGACGAGTACCTTTCATGGGAGAGACGCGGAGGTAAACATGATCTCCAATCTCGAAAACCAGATCACGATGCTTACTATCATAGTAGCTCTTCTGGCGGGACTGGGCTGCTTTGAGGTTATCACGAATGACTTTGCACATTTCTTCTGCTTCTGTGATTAAGTCATTACCCAGCAGCTGACGTTCACCGGTTTCAGACCAGTTGAGAGGGGTACGGCACTTCCTGCCATATAGAATTTCGAAGGGGGCCTTGCCCGAACTTGCTTGAAAGCTGTTGTTGTATGAGAATTCAGCATAAGGAAGACAATCCTCCCACTTCATGCCGAAGGAGATCACACAAGCCCTGAGCATATCTTCAAGAATTTGGTTGACACGCTCGACTTGACCGCTCGTTTGAGGATGGAAAGCTGTGCTGAAGCGGATGTTGGTGCCCATAGCCTTCTGAAAAGAATCCCAAAACTTGGAGGTAAAGATGCTGCCACGGTCTGAAGATATCACTTGAGGAATACCGTGCAGAGAGACAATGCGAGAGGTATAGAGTTCCGCCAATTGAGCTGCAGTGATTGACTCTTTGATAGGCAGAAAATGAGCCACTTTGGTGAGCTTGTCGATGACGACGAATATAGCATCATTGCCACGCTTGGACTTTGGAAACCCAGTCACGAAGTCCATTTCAATGTGGTCAAACTTCCATTCTGGAATGGCAAGAGGTTGGAGGAGACCAGCTGGCCTTTGGTGTTCTGCCTTCACTCTTCTGCAGACATCACATTCGTTCACGAATTGAGCGATCTCGCGCTTCATTCGAGTCCACCAATAAGCTTGCTTGAGGTCCTGATACATCTTCGTACTACCAGGGTGGATGGAGAGGAGAGAGTTGTGAGCCTCGTTCATGATCACCTTACGAAGTTCACCTTTGGGCACAACAATTCGATCCTCGAAGAAGAGAGTGTCCTTGTCATCAAGTCGGTAGCACTTGTACTTGGACTGACTCTTTGCAATGCCAATCTTCACCTTCTTCACCATAGCATCAAGAAGTTGGGCTTGGCGAATCTGGTCTTCTAAGGTAGGAGAGACTTGAAGGTTGGCGAGGAAACCTTGAGGAACAACTTGCAGATTAAGTTTGCGGAAAGCTTCACAAAGCTCGGGTTGATAAGGTTTGAGAATCAGACTGTTGCAATATGCTTTTCTGCTCAAAGCGTCAGCAATCACATTAGCCTTGCCTGGAGTATACTCGATACTCGGATTATACTCTTGAATCATTTCGACCCATCGAGTCTGCCTGAGGTTGAGATTAGGCTGAGTGAAGATGTACTTGAGACTCTTGTGATCAGTGAAAATATCCACTTTCCTTCCCAATAGAAGATGTCTCCAAGTCAACAAAGCGTGTACAACTGCCGCCAACTCGAGATCATGAGTGGGGTAGTTCTTCTCATTAGGTTTCAACTGGCGAGAAGTATAAGCAACAACTTTCTTCTCTTGCATCAGTACAGCACCGAGACCTTGGAGAGAGGCATCACAAAAGACCTCGTACGGCTTGGTTTCATCAGGCGGAGTCAGAACTGGAGCAGTGACCAATTTCTCTTTCAAAGAGTTGAAAGCAATATCACACTCCGGAGACCAAACGTACTTGACGTGCTTCTGAAGAAGATTTGAGAGAGGCTTGGCGATCTTAGAAAAGTTTTCAACGAATCTTCTGCAATAGCTTGCGAGACCGAGGAAACTGCGGAGTTGCTTCACGTTCTGAGGAGGTTCCCAATTCACAATTGCGGACACCTTCTCAGGATTCACGGAAATGCCCTTGGCGGAGATGATATGACCAAGATAAAGAACTTCATCTAGCCAAAATTCACACTTGGAGAACTTGGCGTAGAACTGATGTTCTCTGAGCTTGTCAAGAACCAAACGCAAGTGCTTGGCATGATCTTTCTTGTTCTTCGAGAAAACCAGAATGTCGTCGAGATAGACCAGAACGAATTCATTGGTGTAGGGGTTGAAGATGAAGTTCATCATGCGAGAGAACGTCGGAGGAGCGTTGGCGAGGCCAAAAGACATGACGGTGTATTCATATGAACCAAAGCTTGTTCTGAACGCCGTCTTGGGAATATCTTGCTCACGAATACGAATCTGATGATAACCCATACGGAGATCAAGCTTGGAGAATACTTGAGCACCCTTGAGTTGTTCGAACAGCTCATTTATGTTGGGAAGTGGGTATTTGTTCTTGATGGTCTTCTTGTTTACTGGACGGTAATCAACACAAAGTCGACTCGATCCATCCTTCTTCTTCACAAAAAGAACACCACAACCCCACGGAGAAGTACTAGGCCGAATGAGACCCAATCTTTCTTGCTCATCGAGTTGTTTCTTCAACTCCTTCAACTCTTCGGGGCCGAGCTTGTAAGGACGTTTGCACACAGGTTCCGTACCGGGCTCAAGTTCAATAACAAATTCAACCGGCCGGTTTGGAGGCATCCCTGGAAGTTCTTCTGGAAAGACGTCTTGATATTCGCAAACGACAGGAATTTGAGAGATAGCATCCAATTCACCCTTCTCATTGAGAGAAAACAACCGGATGGAATTATCCCGAGCGGCAAAAACAATTACATCCTCAGACGAATGAGTCAGTTGAATCTGCCTGGCTGCACAATCAAGCTGAGCTTTATGCTTAGAGAGCCAGTCCATTCCGAGAATAAGATCGATATCGGAATTGCCAAGAACCACCGGAGAAGAGAGAAACTTGCAGTCGCCCAAAGTGATTGTAACATCCGGAACACACACTCGAGATGTCAAGAGGCTGGCCGGAGAGTCAATAGACAACGGTCTCGGCAACATTTGAGTAACAAAATCATGCTTGGAAGCAAAAGGTCTCGAGATGAAACAATGCGATGCACCAGTGTCAAAAAGAACTTTTGCAGGAATATCATTAACAAGAAGGTTACCCATGATCACATCTGAAGAATCCTCTGCCTGAGCTGCATTCACCATATTGACCTTGGCGTGCTTGGGATTGTGCTTGACCACAGCTGTACTTGCCGATCTGACAGGAGGAGGAGGAGGAAGACGCCTCTGGTTGGTACACTTGTTGGCATAGTGACCCTTCTGTTGGCACTTGTTGCACGTGACCTCTGAAAGCGGACGGTGATACGGAGCACTCGATCTTGGAGCTTGAGACGAAGCCTTGTTCTGAAAGTCTGGGTTGGGTGGGTGGGAGAAACCACTGCCACCTTTGCTCTTCTGCTGATACGGCTGACGGAACGGAGGAGGAGGAAGCCAATACTTCTGCTGCTTGACCACTTGAGTAGAGGAAGAAGGAGTAACATCTCTGGCACGCTTCCTGGAAGCATCACATCTCATCTGAGCAGCCTCTTGCTTCAGTGCCATGTTGTAGAACTCATCGTATCTCAACGGCTCAAAGAGGACAAGAGCGAGCTGAATTTCCTCACGAAGACCACCCCTGAACTGATAGATCATGCTTTTCTCATCAGGAACATCCTGCTTGGCAAAACGGGCGAGCTTCTGGAACAACTTGTTGTAGTCATAGACAGACATAGAGCCTTGCTTGAGATTGCGGAATTCCTGACGCTTACTCTCAACCACACTTTGAGGGATGTGATGAGCGCGGAAATCTTGACGGAAATCGTCCCAAGTGATAACACGTCCACCTCTGGAATCCTTGTACTGCTGGAACCACTCTGCAGCCTGATCTTTGAGCTGGAAAGAAGCGAACTTGACGAAATCTTCAGGCCTGACGTTGCTGCATTCAAAATGCTTGCCCAGATCCACTAGCCAATCGTCAGCATCGGTAGCCTCAACACAACCGCTGAACGTCTTTGGGCCATTAGCAAGGAACTGGTTCAGAGTAGCAAAGTGGTGCTGATTGTGGCCTTGATTCCCTTGATTGCCTTGATTGCGCTCTTGGAGAATTTGCATGATCAACTGTGTGTTTGCATTAGTAGCGGCCATCACAGCTTGCCATGCTTCCGGAGGAGGCGGAGGCGGAGGCGGATTAGGATTCGGAGTCGTGCGCGTTGGAGGAGCCATCCTGAAGAGGTTGACCACCATTAGCACATAGATAGCCAACAATATAGAAGCTGAATCCAACGGAATGGAAATTGCAACATATAGTCTTCACATCCGAACAAAATGAACGAATGCATTCCTCTTGAAATGATCACATATCCATAAATTGAGAAGCCACGAAGAATTAAGGTAGAGCAATAAATCAACAAGGTACGGATCAAGAACGAATAATCGGTAAGAAATCCCAATCTCAAACCAATATCCGTGGAAGAAGAACTAGAGCTACTAGAATTCCCACCTATGATACTCCCGAACCTTTCCGGTTATGCAATCAGGTGTTGGGGATACAGGGGAAGCACAATATCTCACCCAAACTAGCAAATCCTACATCCAGCTGTATCCATCCTTCAACACATAACCAGGAAAACTTCGGAAACCATCTACCTCAACCTTCGAAAAACATCCGTTATACAAGTTATGGCGATACTCCCGAACTCCCGCCCCAGTACTGGGTGGCGTCGAGGTTATCTCACCAACGAACTGCATAAAAGAGATTTTCGATGTCGGCGAACATATCTCAAGTATACCAGAATTGCAATGATGAAATTGTGACGACAACACCTCGGAGCTCAACTCCCCGGGACACTGCCACAACCCCTAAAGACAGGAGGCACCAAGAACAATGTTCTCGTCACAAAACCATCGGAACAAAACCAAGATACTCGCGTGAACCTAAAAAAAAAAAAAAATTTTGTGAAATTTTAGAAGAGAAGAGTCAAAACTCTACGCCAGGATGCCTTACCAGAGCGATGAGGAGACTGGGAAGTAAAAAGAATTCCTAAGCTCTCCGATATATAATTCCTAAGGACTCAAAACATTTTTCTAGACACAACTCGGCTGCTAAAAACGATCAAGCAATGGGGCTCCTAAGGTCGGGGATGGCTCTGATTACCAACTTGTAACGCCCTCGATGCGGCTATAGCTCCCACGTGTCGAGGCACGACTTAGAGGCATAACCGCATTGAAAGCAATGTCGCAAGTCAGGCAATCATTACAACATCCCATGTAATACATAATAAAAGGGGGAGATAACATAGTTGGCTTACACTCGCCACGTCACATCAGAGTACATAAATAACATCCATCAAACAAACACTCATGGCCCGACTACGGCGCCAAAATAGAAAAGACCCCCAACATGCGACAAGGTCCTGAATCGATAACCCCAACTAGGCACCACTACTGATCATCTGGAAAGGACACGTAGTAACGCTGAGAGTCCTCGTCGAACTCCCACCTGAGCTCGTAATCGTCAACTGGAGCGGAAACACCTGGACCTGCATCTGGAGTAGTAGTATCTGTGAGCCACAGGGACTCAGCAATCTCACACCCACGCGATCAAGACTATTTAAGCTCATAGGAATGGATAAGGCAAATATATGTGGAGCTGCAGCAAGCGACTAGCATATGAGGTGGCTAACTTATACGCAAAAGGAGAGCGAGAAGAGAAGGCGAAGCACGAGCGAGAAGCTAAAGGAACATCCTGCGCAAGCATAACTCCAACACCGTGTCCACTTCCCGGACTCCGCCGAGAAGGGGCCATCACGGTAACACACACGGTTGATTCATTTTAATTAAGTTTAGTTCAAGTCATCTACAACCGGACATTAACAAATTCCCATCTGCCCATAACCGCGGGCACGGCTTTCGAAAGATCAATCCCTGCAGGGGGTCCCAACTTAGCCCATAACAAGCTCTCACGGTCAACGAAGGAATAGACCTCCACCCAAGACACACCGATCAGACTCGGTATCTCGGTACAACAAGATGATTCGACAGGTTAAAACAAGTCCAGCAACACCGCCCGAATGTGCCGACAAATCCCGATAGGAGCTGCACATATCTCTTTCTCAGGGCACACTCAGATGAGCAATCCGTACAACTAAAACCAAACCTTGAGTTTCCCCGAGGTGGCGCTGCACAGGGCTCTAGTTCGGACCAACACTCAGAGGAGCACTGGCCCGTGGGGGGCTAAAATAAGATGACCCTCGGGCTCCGGAAACCCAAGGGAAAAGGGGCTAGGTGGCAAATGGTAAGACCAATGTTGGGCATTGCTGGAAAAGCTTTAATCAAGGCGAACTATCAAGGGGTTCCCATTATAGCCCAACCGCGTAAGGGACGCACAATCCGGGAACATAACACCGGTATGACGGAAACTAGGGCGGCAAGAGTGGAACAAAACACTAGGCGAGAGGCCCAGCCTTCCACCCTTTACCAAGTATATAGATGCATTAAGATAACATAGCAATATAATGATATCCCAACAAGAATATAAATGTTCCAACAAGGAACAGCTCCAATCTTCACCTGCAACTAACAACGCTATAAGAAGGGCTGAGCAAAGCGGTAACATAGCCAATCAACGGTTTGCTAGGACAATGGTGGGTTAGAGGTTTAACATGGCAATTGGGAGGCTGACAAGCAAAAGGTAGGCATCGTAGCATTGGCAAAGCAAAAGAGCGAGCAAACTAGCATAGCAAAGATAGTAGTGATTTCGAGGGTATGATCATCTTGCCTGCACAGTTGTCAGAGTTGACTGGATCCTCACAAGCAAACTCAACGGGCTCCTCGGTAGCGAACTCGTCTCCCGGCTCTACCCAACAAGACAAACAAGCAACAAGGATACAATCAACCACGGGCAAGACCAAGCAATATGATGAAATGACGATATGCTATGCGGGATGCAATGCGGGATGCAAAAATGCAAGATATGACAGGAAAAGCATGAACCTGGCATCAACTTGGAAAACCAAGTGTGCCACTGGATAGAGGGGATGAAATCGCTCGAAAACGATATAAAGATCATAGGAATCGGAGCTACGGTTTGGAAATGGCAAGCGTTTTAAGATACGACACCGGTCTGCGATTAACAGCAAGTAGGCATCTAAATGCAACGAAATGAGCATGCTACAGCCACCAAACATGAAAACAAAATACATGGCAGCGAAGTACACAAGATGGTCGACAAAACACTAGCACTGAGCCACAGGCAATTTCATCCATTAAGAGGTTCAAACAAGCATGGCTAAAACGCAAATGCAAAACAGATCTCAGACTTAGTGAAATTAACACTAGTCTGAAATTTCAGATCACGAAGCTCTCTTCGGAGCAGCAAAACAACATGATAGGAAACCTGAACATGACAAGTAAGAACATGGCATGGACCTACTCAACAAGCTTAATAAAACACCCAAAGTGACCTGGGGCCAAAAGGGTTCACAAAATACTCTACCGAGCTCACGAACATCGCTCGAACACAATCAGTTTTCAGACAGTGAAAACTGAGACATGCTGAAATCTAACTCACGAAGGCATGTAAACGAGCTCGATGCACTCACTACGGTGCAAGTCATGGCAAGTAAAGCATATAACCAGCAAGAAGACACAAAGTGCTAGCTACACATGGCAAGAACGAAGGCATAGCATGCATGGAACACTAACGGTAGCATCGACGAAATCGCAAACAAGTTAACGATCTGCCCAGATTAACAACGAAGCAAAAGTTGAGCTCGATTGAGTCAACCTAGAGCACTCCACAAATGCCAACAAAGACATGGATGGATAGAGCATAACTTAAATATCAAAACTCCCTTACTGATCATCCTCAAAAGAGGCACGGATCACTAGGAAACAAGCTGGACATATAGCATCATGAACTAAAATATCCCAGACTTAGTGAAAATCACTAAGTCCCTGAAATCTGCATTCTCAGGTACCCTACTTCGCAAGCTTGCACAAGACAACACACACATCCTAAAAATGCATGGGTAGCACCTCTGGAAAGAAGACAAAATGCTTCACAAATCATCCCAAAGGGGCACAGGCATATCATGCACGAATTAATTATAGCAAAAATGACAAAAGTGCATGATGAACTAACGGATCTGCAGTTTAACTCACGGAGCCTCCTTCTACCAGCATTTTGGGTATCAAGATGACCTCAAATGCAAATGATGCAATGGAATGAAATGATGTACATGTCGAGACGAAGATTTTGACATATCATACGCCTAAAACGGATCTACGGTTGCGGAGATACGCGCAGACAAAGAATGCATAAAAATTAACGGAGAGAGGCAAAAGTCAACCCTAGGGTTTCGGATCTGAGATCCAGATCGGGATCTCGCGGGCACGGACTTCGAGGTTGACCGCGGGGCACTGTTCACCGGAGTTGGAGCTCGCCGGAGGAGGACCGCAGGGGCGTGGGGAGGCTCGCCGGAGCCCGACCCGGCCGCCGGAGGAGACGGACGAGGGCGGCGGGGCCCGGTGGTGGCCACGGCGAGGTTCGGCGGCGGCGGGCGCGCCGGCGGATGGCGGGGCCGCGGCTCGAGGAGCGGGCCGGCGACGATGGCGAGCGGCGGCGCCGGTGCCCCGGGTGGCCGGCCGCGAGGAGGATGGCGGCGGCTGCGGGCGTGAGGCGGCGGGGCGATGACGCGGGCTGGGGAGGGCCCCGCGTGGGCCTGCGGGCCGGCGGGCGCGGCAATGGCTGCGGCGGGCGGCGGGGTGGAGCGGACGCTGTCCGGCGCGGGCCGGACACGTCCGTCGGCGGCGGAGGAAGGAGATTCTCTTTTTTTTTAGGGTTTCGGGGAGAGGGAGAGATCCGAAAACGGAGGGGTGTATATATAGGCATAGAGGGAGCTAGGAGAGTCCAAATGAGGTGCGGTTTTCGCCCACACGATCGTGATCGAACGCTCTAGGACATGGAGCAGAGTTTGGTGGGTTTTGGGCCAAATTTGGGGGGTGTTGGGCTGCAACACACACGAGGCCTTTTCGGTCCCTCGGTTAACCGTTGGGGTATCAAACGAAGTCCAAATGACCCGAAACTTGACAGGCGGTCTACCGGTAGTAAACCAAGGCCGCTTGGCAAGACTCGGTCCAATCCGGAAATGTTTAAACCCCACACAAGAAAGAAAGGTAGAAATGACCACCGGAGGAGAACGAAGCGCCGGAATGCAAAACGGACAACGGGGAAAATGATCGAATGCATGAGATGAACATGTATGCAAATGCAATGCACGTGATGACATGATAAGAGATGCACGAAAAAGAAAAACAACACACGGAGACAAAGACCCAAACCCGAGAAATAAATATAACTTGGCGCCGGAGACGGCAAGAGTTGGATACAAATATGGAAAGTTACATCTGGGGCGTTACACTCCAATCCGCGCGGTTTACCGCGCTTGCGATTGACTCGCCCGTCCACACCGGTTTACAACATCGTGACCAACTCATCTGTCTGTACCACCTCTGATGCTACGGTCGTCTTTATAGTGTGTCTCTCGCGGCCTGGTCTATATCAACATACCGAGCCACACCTGTCTGCGTGAGCTGATTATAGAGTATGAGCAAGTCACTGCTTGGGAAGCCCGGTTTTCTTTCAAAAAATTGGAGGAAAAATTATCATGTGCTATCAGCCGCCGTTTGCACCGGACGGCTTAATGGGCAGGCGCCCAAGTTGCCGCCACTACAGTTTGGTTAACTTCAAAACTTCCACTTGGAAGGAACCATTGGCCGAGTTGCTGACACGGCTCATACGGCATCATTTAGAACCTGCCGCAGTCACCTCAGCATTCTGTGGATTCACGTCGCGCTATCAACACCAATGATATACACCTTCTGCTATGGTCAAATATGGAGAATCTCAAAGACAACTCTTCGAGCCGCCTTTAGACTCAGGGGGCAACATGGACGTGGTTCATTAAATATTGCCAGCTTAAAGGCCGTCGGAAAATTTCTGGCTCAAAATGAAGAATTCCGGTTCAAAATCCGGTTCAAGAGAAGCTCTCACATATCCGGTTCAAAATCCGGTTCAAGAGAAGCACTCACGTATCCGGTTCAAAATTAGGTTCAAGAGAAATATGTCTCTTACAAAGCTTTGAAACTCGCAATATCCGGTTCAAAATCCGGTTCAAAAAGAATTTATCTCTCACAAAGCTCGAGTTCTCAGGAAAAATTAAAGGGACCAAAGAGAGTCTGTTACAAAGCACAACTTAAACATAGGTACCCTGCTTTAATGACCATTGGGAGCTGATCGTATTTGAGTTTAGCTTAACCCTTTTGGTATGACCCTGATCGTATTCGAATCAGAGTCGTTAAATATTCTCATGATCATTAGGGGGCTTCCTGTTAAACATAGGTCATATTCGAACCAAAGAGAACATAGTTGTCAGTACCCTCTTGATCGGCACACTGCCGAGCTTACTAGGGGGATTCTTGATCGTATTCGAATCATAGCTCAACCCCTTTTGGGAACCGACTTTGATCATATTCGAATCAGAGTCGTTAAAAAACTCTCAAGGTCATTAGGGGCTTCCTGTTCAAACATAGGTCGTATTAGAACCAAAGAGAACATAGCTGTCGGTACCCTCTTGATCGGCGCAACGCCAAAGCCACTGGGGGCTACATGATCGTTTTTGAAGCCTAGCTTAACCCCTTTGGAACGGTTTACTGATCGTATTCGAATCAGAAGCCTTGATTGTTTCTTATTATTTGGTTTAAGTTTTATTTGGACGAAACCTTTATTTGACTTGAGACTTTTTTGTTCCAAGATCTAAGTGTAAGTGTGGTTTAAAGTTAACCCAGCTTGATTTTGGATGATAAGTCGCCAACACATGGGAATCATCATATCTTTGGAAGTGTTGGTCTTCACAGATTGGGTTATCACCCTTACTGTTTGGGTCACCTAAACCGGTAGTACAAATTCAATATCACAGTGGTTATATGTGAGATAGTATGACCCGCCCTGCGGTAAACCACCCGGCTTGACTTTGGATGATAAGTCGCCAGCATATGACAACCATAAACATTTTCAAGTATGATCCAATTTCTACAGGTATGTTTTCCTGATTATATAAATATGCAAGGTTGGATAACCCGCCCTGACTTTTAACGCTAAGTCGCTAGTATGTTTAGGCTTGAATGGCCTTAATCCTAGTCTTTTCCATAATTGCACAAAGACTATATTATGTTTGGGTTGTTACCCGCCCTGGCTTTGACGTTAAGTCGCCAGGGCATGTGTGTTTAAACTCTGTGCAGGATTTGCAGAAAGATGACTTATATAAATGGTTAAGTTCAAGCTCATTATCAAAATTGATGCTTCATAATGATTATCCATTCTAGATTTTCTCAAAGGCTATAAGCCGCCGGGTTATGAAATTTCGGCTTACCATAAATGTGCATTAAGTAGCCATCGGCCAAGAGCTGCTGAGTATTTGAACTTCGAATCTACTCGTCAACCGATAAGGTATTCAAATTTCTAATAGCCAAAACTTAGCTGGATTTTCATGATGATATTGAATGATTGAGGTTTTTCATACCGGATTATATCATTCAAATCTTGAATAGCCAACATGGCTGGATTTTTATTATGGTTATCAATATTATGATGGAGGTCTTTAAAGTTGCATCAGCACAATGGCTATTATTTTATCAATGGATATGATTTATTCTACAATAGATGGAATAGTCCCAAGTCGCTGCAGGCTTACGACCTGGCACTTGGGGGCTACATTATTCAAATTGAGATTACATCAAATATGAAAGTCCCATGTCACTGCCAGCATGCACCATGGAACTTGGGGGCTAATGCAAAGTCATTTTTTGCTCACCTTATTGAAGACCTGACTCATGCCATTGTAATGAGCCGACCCTTGGGGGCTGCCAATTGCTCCTGTCAAAAATTCAAGGTACAAAAGCCTTAATCCATTATACTGAAAGATGCACTACTCAGTTGGTAGAGAACAAAGCTCTTAACATTATGGACGTGGGTTCAAAGCCCCATGGTGGAGATTACATCATATGATGTTATTATCAGTGAATTATATACGAAGTACCAGCTCAATATTATCTTACTGAGCCGGCCCTTGGGGGCTACACGTTGTTGTTCAAGTTTACATGGTTATATCTACAAAGTCCCTACTCATTATTACATAATGACCCGGCCCTTGGGGGCTACACTGGTTGAAATTTTTATGAGCATAAGGCAATTACATGTCCCAGGTTGCTGCAAGCATGACAACCCGGCACTTGGGGGCTACATATGTGGAATATTCAGTTTTGACTAGTGACTGAGATGAGCAACTTGGATTTCTTCAAGGTTGCAACATTTATATTGAAGCAACTCTTAAGCTGTTACTACGCTCCCTTCTTAAGACTTGGGGGCTACATGTGATATGAATATAATGGAAGAACATCTTCAAGCTATTAGTTCTTTGAAACAAACCAGGTATCATATTCTCAGTTTTGGCTTGGATAGCTCAGGAAAGTCTATTACATGGCCCGTCATCATTTCTTTATAACCCGGTAATTTTGGCAATCATAAATCGGCAAGATCTACATCTTTAAGGCGGCTGAATACCAGTTGAATATTTCAAGACCCATATTTTTGTCAACTCGGAGCATTGAAGGCCAACTCAAATCGATTATTTATTATAATATTTCAAGAGCCAATGTCAGCAAATTGGTTATGAAGCTAGCCTATTGACCCGGATTTTTTAGAAGAAGTGCCTGGATTTTTTGCATTGGCAAAGTTTGAACATATCTGTTAACGGAGATTTGCTATAAGATCTTGAGCATGCATCCAGGAGGAAATGACAAGGACTTAAGGATGATCAGGTGCTGGTTCAGGAAAATATTTAACCCGGAGCATAACCTATCAAGTTTGTTCTTCTGTTGTACATGATCAGTTTAACATGGATAAATCCAAATTAAACTGGGGGCTAATGTCGGGGATATACCCCGCGGTATGACCCGGCCGGGCTTGGCATTTTTATTGGTAACTCGCCAGAGGACTGGCGACTCACTAGTCTGACGACTCACGAGCCTGGTGACTCACGGATGGCCCTGTCGGCGGGTCAGATAGAAGAAAAGGCCCAAGGCCCAGAAGGCCGGCGCATGCTATGGTGGGCCGGCTCAATGGAAAAGGCATAAGGAATATACTCCTACGAAGGAAGCAAGACTAGGACTCCACTTGTAATAGAGTAATCCTAATCCTACTAGGACTAGTCATGTAACCCGCCCCTTCAACTTACATAAGGAGGGGCAGGGCTCCCCAAAGAGGGACAGGTAATAAGAAACAATCTCTTGGGCTAGACATAAAGAGCCGGCTTACCGGCGTATTCCTCATGATCATAAGGAGATCTAGCCACAAATAGCATGTAGGGTTATTACTGGATGATGTTTCTCGGGGCCCGAAGCTGTCTAAATCCTTGTCTTGTGTTGTGTCTCTTGATTCCGCCCAACCCCTCTCAAGCTACCGCATAGATGCGTTGGCCTTGCGACTAAGTCCTCACACTAAGGACATCTACCATGACAATTACACGACCAGAAGGATTATGAATTCTCTGTCATGGTTATGAAACTAAAACTGTTGTGGCACATCTTACTAAGTTGAATGACAGAGCCACCCTTTTTACTCATGATGAGAAGACTCGCTATTACTTTATTCTCAAATTATTTCCGTTATCATTAAAGGGTGATGCTAAAGCTTGGTACAATACTCTTTCTCCTGGTTGTGTGCGTAGTCCCTAGGATATGATTTATTACTTCTCTGAAAAATATTTCCCTGCTCATAAGAAACAAGCTGCCTTGCAGGAAATATTTAACTTTGTGCAAATTAAAGAAGAGAGTCTCCCATAAGCTTGGGGGAGGCTTTGCCAGTTACTTAATGCTTTGCCCGATCATCTTCTTAAGAAAAATGAAATACTTGATATCTTCTATAATGGACTAACCGATGCTTCTAGGGATATCCTAGATAGTTGTGCTGGTTGTGTTTTCAGGGAACGAACTGTTGGACAAGCTGAAGAATTATTGAATAACATATTGGAAAATTATGATGATTGGACTCTTCCTGTCCTGGATATAACCCGCGGAATAAACCGCCGGATGTATGACTCGGCTAGAGTTTGGCGATTCACCGGCGATCCACTTGGACCTGGTGGTTTAAGAGTCATTGGTAATCCGGCAGGCGGGTCAGAGGAGCGACAAGACCCGGTGGCCCGACGGGCGGTTTATGGAAGGCCGGATCACGCTATGGTGGGCCGGTTTATGAGGAAAGCACAAGGAATATTTTTCTACAAAGGAAGCGAGACTAGGACTCCACTTGTAATAGAGTAATCCTAATCCTACTAGGACTAGTCATGTAACCCGCCCCTTCAACTTATATAAGGAGGGGCAGGTCTCTCCAAAGAGGGACAAGAAAGCAAACAACAATCTCGAGGGCTAGATACAACTAGAGGACAACCGGTTTACGGTGACTCCCATGAGCATAATAAGACCTAGCCACAAACAGCATGTAGGGCTATTACCGGATGATGTTTCCCGGGGCCCGAAGCTGTCTAAATACTTGTCTTGTGTGTTGCGTCTCTCGTCCCGATCAACCCCTCTCAAGCTACCATATAAATGCGTTGGCCTCGCGACTAAGTACTGACACTAGGACATCTGCCGTGACAATTCCACGACGGTTGGCGCCCACTGTGGGACAAGCGCACGGTGGTGTTGAGTTCTTGAAGGGATGTTTGCTAGGGTTCAAGAAATTCGCGATTTTCCGCTTCAACAAAAACCGGTGGGGAAAAATTCACATCAACAATGAGTTAATCAGCAAAGATTGACGAAGCATTTTGCGACGGAGGATATGAGATTAAGATTCATAGGGATTTTTTGGGTTTGCGTGCGGCGCCTCACGTGTTACAGGGCGTCCCGTCGAATCCGAGCGCAAATCACTTTTTCCTGCTGCAAACAAGACCGGACAAGAGTCTGATTCGACATCACCAAATAAATAGGGCTCTGGACAGCTGGGCCCCGATGCTGACTCGGCCTCGCCATCACCTCAGAGACGACCTCAAGCCGACCGCGTCGCAGCCCGCTTTGCCTCGCATCAATCCTCCGCTAAACCGGCCGTCGCTGGCCTCCTTATCAACATGGAGTACTAGTCCTGCGCCCCTGCATACCGGCTGTCAGGCTGCCGCTTCACACGGGCGTGTCAAGACAGAGACAAAATTGATCTAGTAGTAGTACTACTACTAGAGGAGCACGGGAATCAGTGCTACATTAAAGAAAAGGGGACTAGCATGAAGTACTACTCACCACGTAATGGCAATAGTCGTGCTTGGTGTTTGGATAAAAAAAGAGATTAAGAAAAAGAAAACAAAGAGGCAGGTCAACCACGACCCAGAGGAGTGTTCTCGCTTTGATCCGCTTCTGCCTCCAAACCCGTTCTCACCGGAGCGGCCACGCGCCATCTGCAGCCGGGCAGAGTCGCTACCGGACTCCATCGAGCCACGGCCTCGCCTTCTGCTCCCATGCCGAATCACCGCCGGACTGCGTCTGCGTCGTCCCGCGACGGCCCGGTGCCCCGCATCGCCTCACGGGCTCCCCAGTCGGCTGCCGCCCCAACCGTGCGGGCTGCAACTCACGCCGCTGCACCTTGGACTCGCCTCCTCCATCACCGTAAGTCGCCGCGTCCGAGAGGCCTCGCGTCGCCGCTACCTCGAGCTGCCGTAGGCGCGTCCTGCTCCTGAGCCGCCTCTGCCAGGGGCCTCCTCGGCTGCAGCCGGGCCGAGTCACCGGCCTTGCCGCCGTCTCTGCCGTGGTGGATCGGCTCTGCGTGCCCCCCTGTGAGCAGACCGCGCCTCGCCTGGCCACTGCGAGCCGCCGGCGCCTTGAGCCACCCCTGTGGAGGCCGAGTCGACCGGGCGTCGCCCGCATCGCTGCTCCACTTTTGGTGTGAGCCGCCCTCATACGGACCTGGCGGTGAGTCGCCCACCTCCACCGGCCCGCCTCTACTGCCAAGCCGGCCTTCACCGTGGCACCACGGCCCTGCTGGGCTGCCTTGGTAGTGAGTCAGCAGCTCCGCCCAGCCGCTGCTGAGCCGCCCCGATGTCGTCGGTCTTCCATCTACTGCTGAGTCACCACGTCGCCTCCACCGCGGCCCTGTGACCCATCGCCTCCATTGAGCCGCTACGGCCTCCTCTAGCCTTGAAATGCCATGGGCTGGCCACATTGTTTCAGCTGCAGCTGTCTTCACCTCAAAACCACTGCCGGTCGTGGATGCCGTGCCACCCCAGACTCGCCGCGAGCGGCCACCGCTGTTTTCCAGGCATAAGGACTAATACATCAGTAGTACTACTGCTTCAAGGCCTGGTGATTCAAGTCCCAAGGTTGCAGCTGACGATGCCGCTAACAAGCTGCGTGTGTGTGCGATTTCAAACAATAAAAGAAAGAAGCAAATAGCTTGTTCGTCAGGAAGGGACAAAAGCTCATGACATGATACGTTGATCGTGATAGGTTTAGCACCCATGGTCATCTACTAAGGCTAGCCATAGTGGGAGTAACTTAGGTAGTAACATAGCGCACCCCAAGACATATATGCTTATGTGGCATGAAGTTAATGAGGAGAGAGGTGTTTGTGGTAAAATAGTATGTTACCATAACATAACGCACCCCAATGCAAAATGAGTCTACACCATAATAAATGAAGGCTTGCATGACACTACACTTATGTTACTACCCACTATGATGGTAGTAACATAGACTAGTAACATGCGTATGTTACTAGTATAAGTTACTACCCACTATGACTAGCCTAATAGTAGCATGTGCACACCTCCCAAGATCAAGTTGCTTTTCTCAAACTCATCAGACATCACGTGGTGGAGAAATCAACACTACTGACTCATCAGATATCAAACCAGACGGAGGGATAAATCCGCAGATTAGCATGTTCGCGTTGCTACTGGGCCTCCGTATCCCAGTTAAACTATAGACGCGCAAAGATCATCTGTCATCCCAATGCACTAGGTGATATCCGTCTAATATATTTTTATAAACATATTTATTCTTTCAAGAATGGTACTCTCACATGTATATTTTAACGTGCAGGGCAAGGATTCACTATAAATGTGACATCATGTCACGGGCACGAAGCGCTCGACAGCACAATCTTGTGACCAGCATCCGTCCGCACTGGCTTATAACGCTGTGGCCGGTTCACCTGTCCGTTCCCGCGGCCGATTCTCCCGCCTGTGCCGGCTTACAGCACCGCGTCCGACTCATCTGTCGGTGCTGCCTCTGATGCTGCGGTCGTATTTTCCGTCCGTCTCTCGCGGCCTGGTCTGCATCAACATGTTAGGCCGCACCTGTGTGCATGAGCTGTTCAATGAGTATGAGCAAGTCACAGCTTGGGTAGCCCGGTTTTCTTTCAGCAAAATGAAGGCAAATTATCATATATTATCAACCGTCGTCTACACTGGGTGTCCCAGTGGGCAGGCGCACAAGTCGCCACCACTACAGTTTGGTTAACTTCAAATAGCCTTGGAAGGAACCACTGACCGAGTTGCTGACATGGCTCATACAGGATCATTTATAACCCGCCACAGTCACCTCAACCTGCTGTGGATTTACATCGTGCTATCAACACCAATGATATGCAACTTATGCCGGTTCATATCACGGTCCAATATGAAGGATCTCAAGCCAACTCCTCGAGTCACCCTGAGACTCGGAGGCTACGATGACATGATTTAGCAAATCTTGCCAGTTTCAGCAAATTTAAGAACCCCAGGACAATGGAGGTAAAGATAACCCGGTCCCGGAGGCTATTGTTATATTTATGAAAGTTTAAAGGCCGTCAGAAAATTTCCGGCTTAGAAAGGATATAACAGTTACAACATCCCGGCTTAAGGAAGAAGTTCTGGGTCATCAGAAAGGATTCCGGTTTACAATCCGGTTCAAGAGAAACCTGTTCTCCCACAAAGCTCTGAAGCTCCCAAGTCCGGTTTAAAAATTTTTGGTTCAAAAAGGAATTAACTTCTCGCAAGTTCGAGTTTAAAGGCCGTGAGAAAATTTCCGGCTGAAAATGAAGATTCCGGTTTAAAATCCGGTTCAAGGGAAAGGTGTCTCCTACAAAGCTTTGAAGCTCCCAATATCCGGTTCAAAATCCCGGTTCAAGAAGAATTTATCTCTTGCAAAAGTTAAAGGTTGCCGAAGAGGACCTGCTGCCATGATGCGCGGTTCAAACATGGGTATCCTGCCTTATTGGCTTATCATATTATTTATCATGTGGGGGCTTCTGCTTACAAAGCGACGTCCTGTTTTTTCCATTAAATCAGCTATCATGCCACAATACAGCTTGGGAGCTTCACACCCAAGGGGCCAAAGAGAGTATTGTTGCTAAAAGCACAACTCAAACATAGGCACCCATTGAGCACAGCTCACAAAGTTACTTGGGGGCTCTTTGTGTAAAGTAACAAAGAGTTTGAAAGGACCCTTGTAATTGGGTATCGAACCATGGCTTGGAAGCCTGGTATATTCACCTAAAACCCCGGGTTAACCTGCCTTCATCAAGTAAGCCACTCCTATCCAGGTAATCCTGGCATGATCTGCCGAACGTTTGACAGTTACTCTCATTGAGACCCTGAACTTGTCGAAGTTAAAACAACGATTGGTTAGTTGGAGGCCCATCTTAAAAGGCTTTGTCAAATGGTTTAAATCAGCGGCCTGGCAGCCCACAAAAAGCCTCGAATTTGGGCCTGGCAGCCCCCGAAAAGCCTCGACTACAAGTTTTATTTGATTTTGTTTTTTGCAAATTTTATCTCTGTTAATAAAGTTCTAAGTTAAACCGATGTCTACTGACCCAGCCAGACCATATTTCATTACATCAACCCGGTGTTCTTAACCCAGCATGGCTTACAGTTATCAGTTGTTAGCACATAATCAATTATGAACCGACATCTCTTAATCCGGTCTGGCATTGACTATAAGTCGCCAGGATGATCATACGGTGTTTATCATAACCCGTCATGGCTTATTACGCACCAGCACAATGCGGTGGGTGTTTTCAAACACTCAAGGTTTGGATTATCACCCTTACTACAAAAAGTTGGCAAACCAACGATGTGATTCAATGTCACGGGTATGATATATTTCATATTTGATTATTCTTAAGTGCAGCCTTGGTTATAAACCCGGGTTATATGTTGGGCATTATGACCCGTCCGGCGGTAAACCGCCAGGACGTTTTAAACTTGTTGTATGCAGAAACTGGTTGAATAAAGCATAAATACAAATCACCAGTGTTTATTAACCCGGCCTGGCTTTGGACTATAAGTCGCCAGTATATATTTGGATTGCGCCATTGGAATCATGCACTTATAAATCATTGGGTATATTATTCAAATCTTTAATAGCCAACATGGCTGGATTTTTATTATGGTTATAAATAACCAATATTATGATTGAGGTTTTCAAAGTCGCTTCAGTGCAATGGCTATTATTTTATCAATGGATATGATTTATTCTACAATGGAGGGAATAGTCCCGAGACACTGCAGGCTTACGACCCGGCACTTGGGGGCTACATTATTTAAGTTGAGATTACATCAAATACACAAGTCTCATGTCGCTGCAAGCATGCACCATGACACTTGGGGGCTAATGCAAAGTCATTGTTTGCTCACCTTATTGAAGACCCGACTCATCACATCATAATGAGCTGGCCCTTGGGGGCTACCAATTGCTCCTGTCGACAATTCAAGGTGCAAAGCTTTTTATTCATTATATTGAAGGGTCCACTGCTCAGTTGGTAAAGCACAAGGCTCTTCACCTTGCGGACGGGGATTCAAGTCCCATGATGGGTGTTACATCATATGATGTTATTTTCATTGAAGTATATATCAAGTCCCAGCTCAATATTATCTTACTGAGCCGGTCCTTGGGGGCTACACATCATTGCTCAAATCTACATGATTATATCTACAAAGTCCCTACTCATTATTGCATAATGACCCGGCCCTTGGGGGCTACACTGGTTGAAGTTTTTATGAGTATAAGACAATTACAAGTCCCAGGTTGCTGCAAGCATAACAACCCGGCACTTGGGGGCTACATAATATGGAGTATTCAGTTTTTACTAAGTGACTGGGATGAACAACATGGATTTCTTCTTAAGTGGCAGTATTTATATTGAAGAAAGTCTTAAGCCATCACTTTGTTCTACTCAAGACTTTGGGGGCTACAGGTATTATATTATTATTGAAGAACTATTTTTAAATTCTCTGTTTTGAGCAAACCGGATTGACCCGGCGTCACCAATCATTACGCCCCTGTGTCTGCATCCCGTCGTCATCAATAATCATGAACCGGCGTTGGCAACAATCATGAACCGGCGTTGGCAACAATCATGAACCGGCGTTGGCAACAATCATGACCCGGAATTATCAGTTTTTGTAACCCGGCAATGGTGGTAATCATAAACCGGCAAGTTTTACATCTTCAAGCCGGCTGGATATCAGTTGAATATTTCAGACTAATATTTTTGTCAAGTCAGAGCATTGAAGGCCAATTAAAATGGATTCTTTATTTACAAAATATCTTCCTCAAGCAAATCGATTATGAAACTGGTCTATTGACTCGGATTTTTTAGAAGGAAGAAATGACAAGGATTTAAGGATGATCAGGTGCCGGTTTACAAGAATATTTAAGCCGGAGCACAGCTCGACAAATTGTTCTTGTGTTTATGTTGCAGATCAGTTTAACATGGATGAATCCAAATTAAACTGAGGGCTAATGTCGGGGATATACCCCGCGGTATAAACCGCCGAATGTATGACCCGGCTAGAGTTTGGCGATTCACCGGCGACCCACTTGGACCTGGCGGTTTAAGATTCATTGGTAATCCGGCAGGCGGGTCAGAGGAGCGACAAGACCTGGTGGCCCAACAGGCAGTTTATGGACGGCCGGATCACGCTATGGTGGGCCGGTTTATGAGGAAAGCACAAGGAATATTTTTCTACAAAGGAAGCGAGACTAGGACTCCACTTGTAATAGAGTAATCCTAATCCTACTAGGACTAGTCATGTAACCCGCCCCTTCAACATATATAAGGAGGGGCAGGGCTCCCCAAAGAGGGACAAGAAAGCAAACAACAATCTCTAGGGCTAGATACAACTAAAGGAGAGCCGGTTTACGGCGACTCCCATGAGCACAATAAGACCTAGCCACAAACAGCATGTAGGGCTATCACCGGATGATGTTTCCTGGGGCCCTAAGCTGTCTAAATCCTTCTCTTGTGTGTTGCGTCTCTCATCCCGATCAATCCCTCTCAAGCTACCACATAGATGCGTTGGCCTCGCGACTAAGTCCTGACACTAGGACATCTGCCGTGACAATTCCACGACACTTCCTGAACCACCGGTTAAACCCACTCCGAAGAAGAGGGGTATATTATATCTCTGTCCCGAAGATATGCAAGAGGCAAAGAAATCCATGAAGGAAAAGGTATTAAAGCCGGGGAACTAAAAAATTTACCTCCTATTGAAGAAATACATGTGCTTAATACACCACCACTGCCTAGGGTGGTAGAGGTAAATTCTTTAATGAAGTTCAATGATAATGACAATCCTCACAATATGCATCCTAGCCAATGCCTTTATGAGTTTGAAAACTACATTAGAAAACAAGATCACTTCAATGCAAATGTTATGAAACAATTGAAATACAATTCTGATATGATTGCTCGCTTGAGTGACTTGTTATTTAGAATCTCAAATGATGTTAGAGGTGTTGGAAAGCATGCTTCTATGGTTCAAACTCAACTATAACAGGTTGCTAAATCTCAAAGAGAGTTGCTTGATGAAATGAATAATAATAAACATGACTTTGCTATTAGAGTAGCAACTAGAGGAGGTAAAAAGACTCAGGAACCACTTTATCCTGAGGGACACCCAAAAAGAATTGAACAAGATTCATAAAGAGTTAACACTGATGCACCTAGTCCTTCTAGAAAGAAAAAGAAAAAGAAAAATGATAGGACTTTGCATGCTTCTAGTGAACCTGAAATAGAGAAACCTTCTGATAATGATAATGAAACTTCTATCTCTGATGCTGAAACTCAGTCTGGTAATGAACACTCACCTTTTGATAATGAAAAAGATAATGATGAGGTTCATGAAGATGCTCAACCAAATAATAAAGAACCAGAAAATGGTGTTGAGATAGAACCACCTGTTGATCTTGATAACCCACAACCTAAGAATAGAAGATATGATAAAAGAGACTTTGTGGCTAGAAAACACGGTAAAGAAAGAGAACCGTGGGTTTAAAAACCTATGCCCTTTCCACCTAAGTCTACTAAAAATAAAGATGATGAAGAATTTGAATGCTTTGCCGAAACGCTGACGCCAGTCTTTTTGCGTACTCGCTTGACTGATATCTTGAAAATGCCTCCTTATGCAAAGTATATGAAAGACATCATCACCAATAAGAGAAAAATAGCGGAAGCTGAAATCTCCACTATGCTTGCTAATTATAGTTTTAAGGACGGAGTACCTAAAAAACTTGGAAATCTGGGAATACCAACTATACCTTGCACTATCAAAAAGAATTATGTGAAAATTGTTTTATGTGATTTAGGAGCTGGTGCTAGTGTTATGCCTTTCTCTTTATATAAAAGACTTGATTTGAATAAACTCACACCTACTGAAAATCCTTGCAAATGGCTGACAAATCAACTGCCATACCTATCGGTATCTGTGAGGATGTGCCCATTGTTGTTGCTAATGTTACTATTTTGACTTACTTTGTTATACTTGAGATGCCCGAGGACGACAACATGTGTATTATCCTTGGTAGACCCTTCTTGAACACTGCAGGGGTTGTTATTGATTGTAATAAAAGCAAGGTCACTTTTCACATCAATGGTAATGATCATACGATGAACTTTTCGAAGAAACAATTCCAAGTGAATGGTATTAATGTTATTGAAAAATCTCCGACAATCACTATTGGAAGTTTTAAAATATCTCTACCTACTGTCAAAAAGAAATATGAAATGCTTATTGTTGGGGATATTCACATCCCCGTTGAAGTAACTTAGTGATTTACGACAGTTCTTCGGTTTCATGCTAATCGAAAGTGGTCGTTAATAAGATTTGATCAACCTTATTAATGGATCATTTTTGAGCGGTATGAAGTTGATGAATTTAGTAAGCACTACCTTCTATCCCTACCTTTTGTTTTCAGTTTTTAACAGTTAAATAAAATAAAATGCCAAGTTTTTTCTGTTTTCTGAATTTCCCGTACAATAAAAAAAGACCGAAAAATAAAAGTCCTGAGAATGCTCTGAAAATTTAATACGATTTTTTTCTGAATATTTAAGAATTTTTGGTGCAAAAAATATCAGAGCGAGGTGCACCAGGTGGGCACAACCCACTTGGGTGTGCCAGGACCCCCAGGCGCGCCCTGGTGGGTTGTCGTCCCCACGTGGGCCCCCTCACTTATCTCTTCACACCATATCATCACCTACCTCTAGAAAAAAAATCACCTTTGCTCTCTCTCCCGTGTTCTTGCTCTCAAACCCGCGGATTTCAATCTCTTTGCTCGAAGCTCCATTTCCGAAACTGTTTCGGGGGATTGTTTCTTGGTATGTGACTCCACCGTTTATCCAATTAGTTTTTGTTTTAGTGGTTTATATTTTGAATAAGTTACTCTTGATGCTGCTGTAGATGAGCTTGCATGTTGAATTCTTAGAGTTCTAAGTAGTTTGAATTCTTTCTATGGAGTCTATGTATCCCTATGAGTAGTTGCTATCAATCTTGTAAAGTTCTGTTTAAATTTTTGCCACTAATTTTTTTTCAGAAAATTGTACTCGAGCATGATGAACCTATTTGTAAGGAGTTCTTCGAGGAGGCGGGGGCATCTTCTAGTGACAGCTCCGCTCACCGGTCTTTTGTCGAACCAAGTGAAAGTTCCACACGAGATGCCACCACCAAAACATGCTTATGGCCTTGCGATGACTATATGATGCATGTGGGCATTAAGGAGGAATTTGAACAATATGTTCACAATGCCGGTCTCGGTCCCTACATTTCAGATAAGTGCGAACAACACCACATTCTCACTGAATTGTTTGTCAAAGGATTTAAATTCCATCCCCGTGAGTCCAGGGTGTCATTTAAGCTTTATGAAAATCCATTTACCATCTCACTAGAGAATTATGCTTACCACTGCAAACTCCCATTCTAGGGTTCGCTTGATGAGCCGCCAAGGGCTGAGTACCAATCATTCTTGACTAGTCTTTGCTACGGTGAGACGACGGGAGTGACACAAGGTAGAATAAAGAGCATTCATTTTCCTGCAATTCGGTACTTTGCACTGTTTAACGGGAAATGTATAGTAGGCAAGCAAGACTGTAATACACTTTGTGCTCCAGACTTGAGCCTCATATGCACCGCTCTCACCGGTGAAAGGTGTTAAAACCTTGGAGCGATTGTTGCACGCAGACTTTAACATAACGCTAAAAGTGGCTATTTCTATGGTGGAATATAGGCCACACGTTTAGAACAAGGACTGGGTGTTTCACCTTTTCCCTTTGATCCTATCCTACCACGTAGTATTTAGACTTTGATGCTTTGAAAAGTCATAAGATTTTCAAAGGAAAAATTCATAATTTCACTTACAATCTGTTGTTTAATCAAGAATCTGTTGTGCACACATATTTGCCTACGCCTGCTATTTTTGACTATCACAACAAGGGAACATATTTTGTTCTTGAGAGCGAGGCCAGCTCACAACGCGACAGTGGAGGCAGCACGACAGGCCGTGGCATCCGCACTGAGAGCCTCCATGAGCTACCACGCCAACTACTATCCAGATTACTGACTGTATACCAAGTTAGGCCAAAAGCCTAAGCTTGGGGGAGTACGTGTTTCTCACCGACATTACATTCATGTTCACACATTTCATTCCAGTTTTCGATGTCCACACTTTTTCATTGTACCATCCATGCTTAAATTTATTTTTCTTGCTTTATTCTTGTGTGTTTGAAAAACATTAGAAAAAAAATAGTTGTAATTAGTTTACTTTCTATGCATGCTTAGTTGTAATACTAAAAAGAAAACCCAAAAAGATTTCCTTGTTCTTCTTTTGCTTGTTAGGAGCTTTCCCGTGTAAATAGTTTTTCTCGTTTTTGCTTTTCCATTTTATTTGCTTGTTCAAGAAAATCAAAAACTCCAAAAATATTTCAGTGTGTTTCTCTGAATTTATTTTCTTTTTATTCAAGTTGTACCGAGGGGAAGACCACGATGAAAATGTTGAGTGGCTCTCATATGAATAACTGTTGATCTAATAAAGAGCCCATTTTACCTTGTCTTCTCCTGTTGAATAAAATGTTTGCAGATTCCAGCTTAGTCCACGGCACTCTTGCACTATTACTATTTTCATATCGTTCCGTCCTGCAAGTGAAAGGCAATAATGACGATATTCAATGAGATGGTCGTGGAAGAGAGAAACGGGTATGAACTCAACTTGTTCTTTTTGTGTAAATATGTTTAACCTAGCATCCATGATTCAACCCATTATGATTAAACATGTTTGCAATGACAATTAGAGACTATAGTTTCTCATGCCATGCATAAGTAGCTGGGAGTGGATAATGATTTATCTTGGATATCAACATTGCGTTAAAATGATTGTGATGTAGTATGATGATATGGTATCCTCCTTTGAATGTTTGAGTGGCTTGACTTGGCACATGTTCATGCATGTAGTTGAATCAAAACCAACATAGCCTCTATAATATTTATGTTCATGGTGTTCATATCCTACTCATGCTAGTGTCCAATGTTACTTATGCATAATGCATGCTCATGACCGTTGTTGCTCTCTAGCTGGCCGCTTCTCAATCTAGTTGCTAGCCTTTGCCTGTACTAAGTGGGAATTCTGCTTGTACATCAAAACCCTTAAACCTAAAGTTATTGCAGACGAGTCCACCATACCTACCTATATGCGGTATTACCCTGTCGTCCTAAATAAATTTGCATGTGCCACCTCTAAAAACTTCTAATAAATATCCTTTTCGTGTGCCTGGATCATTCATGGAACTACAGGAGGTGGTCGGTATCTTCCATGCTAAGAGGGTTATTCTCTCGAGTGTTTATTCACTCGCCATTGCATGAGAAAAGGGCGGTAATAGGGATGCCTAGTCCCAAACTGCAAACAGAAAAAGCTTACAAATAATCAAACAAACACCCCCAATGGAGTCAAAACCTTTACTTTTATCACTTGGGAACCGCCACTAGCGTGCTTAGAATGGAAGATATTGATAAACGATAGTCGTGAAGTAAATGAGATGGGTGCATGCCTCAAAATATTATTTACCTCTATTTAAAAACTTGAGCTCTGGCACCTCTGCAAATCACTACTTCCCTCTGCGAAGGGACTGTCTATTTACTTTTATGTTGTGCCATCACCTTCTAAAACAAGCGCCAGAACCTGAGAGCACAACTGTCATGACTTATGCATTATGTGTAGCTAATGTTGGGTGCATGACGACTGGATCTTTTCTACCATGAATTACAATGTTTAGTCACTGCTTGAACTTTGGAGGTGCTCTGCATTTATGTTTTGCGGTCTCAGAAAGGGCTAGCGAGATACCACTATTCTCATATTGTATCATGGTTGTTTTGATAACGTGTTGCCGCTTGAGATATCTTATTATTGCTCACTAGCTGATTATGTCATTGATATGAGTTAATATAATCTTTGAGAGTTATTGTCGGCATGGTTAGTTATAATGTTGGCTGAAAACCTAGGTGTTGTTTAAGCTTATTTATGCAAACAAGAGCAAAAGAGTTCATAAAAGTTTTTCTTTTTCACTTTCAGTTTATCAACTGAATTGCTTGAGGACAAGCAAAGGTTTAAGCTTGGGGGAGTTGATACGTCTCCAACGTATCTACTTTTCCTAACACTTTTCCTCTTGCTTTGGACTCTAATTTGCATGATTTGAATGAAACTAACCCTGGACTGACGCTGTTTTCAGCAGAACTACCATGGTGTTGTTTTTGTGCAGAAATTAAAGTTCTCGGAATGGAACATAACTTTGCGAGGATTTTTTGCACAATAAATAAGAATTTCTGGAGCCAAGATCCACCAGAGTGGGGCACCTGGGTGGGCACAACCCACCAGGGCGCCCCCTCCTCGCGCGCCTAGGTGGGTTGTCCCCACCTGGTGACCCCGCAAACCTTGAAACTGACGCTATAAAATCCTATTTTTTCAGAAAAAATGAGGGAGAAAGAATTATCACGATCCATGAGATGGAGCCGCCGTCACCTCCTGTTCTTCATCAGGAGGCCAGATCTGGAGTCTGTTTGGGGCTCCGGAGAGGGAGGTCTTCGTTCTTCGTCATCACCAACCCTTCTCCATCGCCAATTCCATGATGCTCCCCACCGGGAGTGAGTAATTCCTTCGTAGGCTCGCTGGTAGGTGAGGAGTTGGATGAGATTCATCATGTAATCGAGTTAGTTTTGTTAGGGCCTGATCCCTAGTATCCACTATGTTCTAAGATTGATGTTGCTATGACTTTGCCATGCTTAATGCTTGTCACTTTGGGCCCGAGTGCCTTGAATTCAGATCTGAACCATTTATGTTATCATCATTGTATCCATGTTCTAGATCCGATCTTGCAAGTTATAGTCACCTACTACGTGTTATGATCCGGCAACCCCGGAGTGACAATAGTCGGGACCACTCCCGGTGATGATCGTACTTTGAGGAGTTCATGTATTCACCTTGTGTTAGTGCTTCGTTCCGGTTCTGTATTAAAAGGAGGTCTTAATATCCCTTAGTTTCCAATTGGACCCCGCTGCTATAGGTGGGTAGGACAAAAGATGTCATGCAAGTTCTTTCCATAAGCATGTATGACTATTTACGAATAAATGCCTACATTATATTGATGAACTGGAGCTAGTGCCATAACGCCCTAGGTTATAACTGTCTGATGGTGAATATCATCCAACAGGTGAATTGACAACTCAGCTGCTAATACCTTCAAATATTTTTTGGCTCCCCTTGTGTTGAATCTATAAATTTGGGTTGAATACTCTACCCTCAAAAACTGTTGCAATCCCCTATACTTATGGGTTATCAATGTGCAAGGCGTTCATCGTCCATAATAAATACCTAGTATCTTTTAGGGTTTAGACTCGGATTTTCTTTAGAGAAGTTTAGCTATTGCTACTTTTATTTGTCTTCGCTCATAGCGGCTAGTGTGAACGTCAAGACATCCTATCGGAACCCCATCTTGTGAGATCTATTCCATCTAGCATATTTGCAATTTCAGATTGCTTGGCTACTATCTTCTTGCATGTTCTTCGATTTGTTTGCAGGAAAAATCCTTTGTGGATAGGTCGATCGCGCCGTTGTCTCGGTCGATAATGCCATGGAATTGATTCAGCAATTGTTGTGGATATCAGTCGTGTACGGTTCCCCTGTATGGTTGGTTGCTGGACCGTGAGGGTCAAGTCCCACACAAAATCGTAGTTATCTCTTTCTCATCGAAAGATCGGGCCCCAGTGCATATCAAGTGGTATCAGAGCCAGGTACATCGGTGAGAGATTTACAGTTTTGTTAGATTATATCGTTTTTCAGTCCTACAACCCATAGAAAAGACAAAAAAATTAGGTTAGTTCATCCGCTGCACTTACCTTTTTAGACTTTAGCAATTTGCATTTATTATTTGTTTTGTTGAATTTTTAGTTGCATTAATCCTAGAAATAGTGCTGGTTTAGATTAGTTAGGGAGAAAATTATCTACTAGATTGATCATCTTTTGTCCATCATAGTTTTTTTTCTGTCGCACTTGTCCAACCAGAAGAAAATAAGAGCATATTCATATCTGCAAGAAAATCTACACGTCTACATCTCTTTCGTGTGCGATAGGGTGCATGAGATCTTCTTCGTTCTGGCAGTTGCCGATTTATTGCAGAATTTTTGTGCTTTTGTTTCGTGTATAGGCATATCTTTCTCAAAAACGTGAGATGCGAGACATCTAGGCATGCGCGTCTGTTACTCGGCGATGCACGAAGCCAGACATCTAGTATTATGTGTCTGCCCCCACGCGCGACATGGTTCTCCACCATCCTCCTGCACTACTCCTCGCTAATCACAGCAACCTAATCTTCCCATCTAGCTCTAGCATTTTTAGCCTTGGTTTGATTGCTAGCTCTCGTCTTTGTTGGTCAACGCACTTTTTCTTTGTTGTCTTTTGGCTCCAACTTGTATACGATCCATATTGTGTATCTTCGCTAGTAACCGGCTTGATAAAAAAAGAAAAAAAAGGAAAAATACAAAAGGAGAGAAAAGAAAAAACAATTGAAAAAAAGTCAGGCCGGCTAGCATCTAATTTGGACTGATTTGTTCTATTTGTTACTCAGACAGTAGTTTTGCGGCATCTATCATATTTTTTTTGCTCTTGGCTACTCTACACTGCCGTTTATACCTCACTTAAATCTAGCTATTTAGAGCTATCATATTTTCACCGGCTTCCACTCATTTGATTCAGTATCTGGGCTTAGATTATTTTGTCTCTTACTAGTCAACTGCCAGCACTAGTTAGGAGTTTGAGCAATTATTGAACTTGCATTGCCTTTTGCTAAATTGTACTACTGATATTGTGAGTTGAGAAGCCTTTGCCAAGCTACACATTTTATACCAATAAGTACAGGTTTTGACTCTATCGGTTCCTGGTTATTGCTCCATACAATCTTCATCGGTCGTTTGAAGCCAACACCAACGCGCCGATCACCACCTGTTCCATTGGTAAGAACAAGTAAGAATTAGATACTAAGCTTGAGAGTGAGCGAATTTTTTTCCACCACATCGTACTAGTTGATAGGGTTTATACACTGTGTTGTTCTCTTTTGCTAACGATGGCACAGGGTCAACCCACACTTGAGGGTCTCACCGCGGATGTGAAAGTCACCAGTGAGCGTCTCGCCCAACTAGAGGGTGCTCAGATTGCGACCAAAGAGAGGCTCAAGGCCGTAGAGGATGCACAGGGTGTTGCGACCACACAACTAAAGGACATCTTGTCACGTCTGGATGAGTTGCAGACTGCACCCCCATCAACAACAACGTTGATCCTCGCAACTCTATAGGTGTCGCCATTATTTCGCGAGCTTGGCGTGTGCCTATGGGTCACCCACAATATCCAGCTACTGCCACCGATGCCGCCGCCATTAACCAGCACCAACGCATTCCTCCCCGTGTCCACGAGGAATATGGGGACAACTATGAGGATGATTCTGGTGACACCGAGGACGACCAAGCGGTCGACGCCACAATGACCGTGCTCGTCAACAACTGTGTTTCAACCATCAAGGTATGGCACGAGGTCCACCAAGGAATGATGTTCGAGATTACGACCACTCTAGTGCTAAAATTAAATTTACTATGCCTGCTTTCAATGGTAAATATAATCCAGATGTTTATCTTGATCGGGAACTTTCAGTTGAACAAAAATTTGCATGCCATGATATTCCTGAGAACCAAAGAGTTAGGGTAGCCACTAGTGAATTTACAAAGTTTGCTTCCATGTGGTGGAGTGAATATTGTCGTATTAATGCAAATAATATACCTACTACTTGGGATGCTTTAAAACGAGCTACGCGACAATGTTATGTTCCTTCATATTATGCTCGTGACAAACTAAATGAATTGCAATGTTTAAAACAAGGTAGTAGTTCTGTAGAGGATTATTATCAAGAATTGCAAACTGGCTTAGTGCGATGTGGATTAGTTAAAACAGAAGATGCTATGATAGCTAGATTTTTAGGTGGTTTGAATCGTGATATTCAGGATATATTGGACTATAAGGAGTACAATTCTATTACTCGTTTGTTTCATTTTGCTTGTAAAGGTGAAAGGGAAGTACAGGGACGACACAACAAGGGACGATGTAATTTTTCTGCAGGTCGCCGATCATCATGGACACCCTCTCCTACTGTTCCTTCGACTACTGAGTCAACACCACCTATCTTGAACAATGGTGCACACCCATCAAGTTCAAAATCAGCTCTATAGTCATCCGAGGCTTTGAAAGCAATTTCTGTAGCACCCACCACTTTGTCTGGATGCACAAGGGACATGAAGTGTCATATATGCAAAGGTGGCGGGCACTTGATGAAGGACTGTCCAAATAAACAAACATCCATTGTGCGGGAAGATGGTGAGTACTCCTCTACTAGTGATTTGGATGAAGATACTCGTGCTATGCTTGCTACTAATAATGCAGGTGACACTTAGAAGCATGGCACAGAGGAGATACATATTAATGTTGAAATGGCAGATCAGCACCTAAGCCTTGTAACCATGCGGGTACTTAGTGCCCAGGTGGGGCATGCCGAGTTACATCAACGCCATAATCTTTTCCAAACTAAGTTTGTTGTCAAAGGGCATTCAGTTCGTGTGATCATTGATGGTGGGAGTTGCAATAATTTGGCGAGTATAGAGATGGTAGAGAAGATTTTCCTCACAACTACGAGACACCCCCATCCATATTACATCCACTAGTTCAATGGCCGTGGTAAGTTGAAGGTAACACCTCGTGTGAGAGTACATTTTACACTTGGTTCATATGATGATTATGTTGACTGTGATGTAGTACCTATGCAAGCTTGTTCTTTATTGTTAGGTCGACCTTGGCAATATGATAATAGTGTTACCCATCATGGTAGAACAAATATACTCATATGTTTGAATAAAAAACCATTAACTTGCTTCCTATGACTCCTGATGAAATACTAAATGATGGGAAAGCTAAATCAAAGGATCATGCTACGCACAGTATGCTTACTATCAACTCTGAAATTTTTCCGTTGAGTGTTCCAACTTCTAAAATGGACATACTGCATGCTCAGATAGTTCATTTGTGTCCCCATAATTCATATATAGACTATGTGTGGGATACTTATCATGATATTCCTAATGGTGCTAATACAAATATATCACAACCTCATGAGCTAACACCTTTGCAACGGCCTATATATGTTGCATGTATTTTTGCTTTGCTCTATGGTGTGTTCCAGATAAATGAAAGCCGAGGACGGCTTTGTTTTCAAGAAAGGGAGGATGATGTGGACATAAGTTATCATAGAGACGTCCATAAATATTATATGAAATAGTTTTCAATCATTCGACATGGACCTACGACTAGAGCACGTACACACCGATTAAACCACCGGGTACTTCTGTTTCTCTGTACATCTAATTTATTTCGTAAGAATTCGATGTTGCTTTCATGTTTGGATTTACTTGTATTCAAGAATGAAGGGATCAGAGAGTCCACAAGAGATGCTCACTTGGAGCTGGGAGATGGAGGTGCATGCACGTTACATTCGCAAGAAGGAAAACTAATTGCATGCATGTTTCCTGTCAATTCATCCATGATGCATGCAACGTCCAAGTGCACAAGACTACAAGCTTTGGACTTTGCTCCAAGTTTCAAAATCAGCCGCACACGGGGTGTCTCAAGACCTGTTGGTGCGTCAGGACTGCCACGTTGGGCCAGCAAAATCAATTAAGCCGGCCTGCTGTGTTCGGCCTCCATACGGCCGTGCTTTGTGAACCAACGTGCAAGGCGGTCGTCGTCCATAATAAATACCTAGTAGGGCTTAGACTCGGGTTTTGTTTAGAGAAGGTTAGCTATTGCTACTTTTATTTGTCTTCGCTCGTAGAGGCTAGTGCGACCGTCAAGACATCCTATCGGAACCCCATCTTGTGAGATCTATTCCATCTAGCATATTCGCAATTTCAGATTCTTGGCTATTATTTTCTTGCATGTTCTTCGATTTGCTTGCAGGAGAAATCCTTCGTGGATAGGTTGATCGCACCGTTGGCTCGGTCGATAACACCGTGGAGTTGGTTCAGTGATTGTCGTGGATATCAGTCGTGTACAATTGGTAGCCAGATCGTGAGGTTCAAGTCCCACCCAAAATTGTAGTTATCTCTTTCTCATCGAAAGATCGGGCCCCAGTGCATATAACACAGGAACATCGAAGTGGACATGATCTATACATGGGAAGCATTCCAATCCGGTAAGACTTTCCTGAAATCTGGAACGACTCGCCAGGTCAGTACATTGAATGTACTTGCAACCTCACAACAAGCATAATCATTATGGCAAACAATATCATGACCATTAATCAAGTTAAATGCAATGCGATAACATACTACTAATGTAGTGAATCAAAATTTTGCATCGAGTCCCTCGGACTCTCTTACCAAACGGGTTACCTCATAACCAGAACGGTGATCATGCCCGGATCACAAAAAAAAAACCAACACTTTGGTTCCCACAACGACCATCTTCATGGTCTCACAAACTCATCACTTAACCAGTGCCAAGCATAAAATATTAGTGTGCAAGATTAAATAATCATGTTGATCCATGGTGTGACTTACTCATGAGCTATGTCCGTAACCGAGTACGCGACTATCGATAGATTTAATAAACACTCTACAGAGGTTAGCACACTATACCCACATCACGACACCCATGGCCTCGTACTCCCATTCGGGTGGACCAACGACATTCCGACAGAACCCTCGCATTGCCATGACACTCTCTCGGCCACTCCGACCAACTCCCCTCCTGGCCAAGTCATGGGTGGCCCCAATGTCTACCAAAGAAATAAAACAGCCACCGTCGTGGCAAAACTTAAATGGTCCCAAATGGGGACAAGGTACCATAACAACAATGGGCACACAAGGTTATGTCTGCTTACTGGGCCAAGGTACCGCATGCCCATAACCTTCTCTCATTGGAGGTACCGACCAAAGGCATGACAACAGACTGAATAAAGGCCTTCCCATAAAGGCAAATGTGGCTGCATTGGGAAAACTCGATTCAGTGGCACCATGACTCGATCAACATTATGTTCAAGTTGAATTAACATCAAGTTTAACTTGAAATGAAAATAACTTGAGTCACGGTATGCCATCAACATGCAACTATCCGACATGGACCAAATTCACATATCACTTAAAAGAAAACAGATCAACATCATATAATCATTCTACTTGCACTAGTCATCACTTAACTCACTGGTTTCAACTTGCTGGTTTAAAAACTCATTATTTTAGTTATGTCATTAACATATTAAAACCATTTCCTCGCATATGAAAATAATACTGATCATAACCATATCATAACCACACTTTCAAAACTACTACTACTGCCTCATACTAGTCCATGCATTCAAACAATACTGTAAACTAAGCATATCAACCATGACAAAGTAACTAATGTAAGCAATATTCATTTAATAAATAAATGCATAAAATAACTCATATTCAAGTTGGAAATCATAAATATTGAAATGACACCATATTAATGTTTGTGTGGCTTGCCTTAGTGTAAAGGAGGTTCACACTCATCCTGGTTCTCTTCAAGACAAGCTTCTCGCTCTGAAAACAATTAAAAATAACAAAAGAAAATATCAAGAATCATTCTGAAATTCACCACAAATTCTAGGCAGCAGAGAAAAATCTCCAATTTGGTGTGCTGCTAGAATATTCCAATACAAACACAATGCAAAATGAATCAATTCATTTGGACTTATAGTTTAAAGGTTATGGCCGGTCATAGTTGCTGGTCAAAATATTTGAATTTAATTCAAATAAAAGAAAACCAGGGGGTGACGTCGAAGACGTATTCCCATGGGGAGCCACCACCATACTGCTTAGGCCACGGCTGAGTGGCTAACAGTGGGCCCTCACCGTCAGGTATGGGAAGGGGGAGAGGGAAAGAGAGGGGTGGCGGTGCTCCGGTGGAGCTCTTGCCGGCGAGGAGGCTTGGTGGCCGATTTGAGAGGGAAGGATGGGTAGAGGAGGTCATGGCGCACCTGCCTATACCCGTGGCTTGGCGAGAGATGGCTGGAGCAGCTCGGAAACATCATCTCCAGCGGCGGCTATGGCCGGATCTCGCCGGAGATGAAGAAGACGGCGGGAGGAGGCGGTTCCAGGGGCTCCAACAGGGTCATCAGGCACCAACGTACCACGAGGGAGTCGCCGGTGAAGTCGATGGAGCTTGAGGATTAGTGGAGAGGTGGGAGGCAAGCAGAGGGGATCGTCGGTGAGCTCGAGCCGAGGACGGCGGCCAGAGGCCTTCCCGGGCGGGCTGTGGCTTCTCTACTGCTTGTGGGTGATGGTGGAGTGGTTTGATGAGCTTGGAGAAGCCAGGGGCCTCTATTTATCGATGGAGGGGGTGGGGGTTCTCGGCTCCACCGGAGGGCTCTGGAAGGTGGCGCACGACAACGAGGAGCACCAGGGAGAGGTGGAGGGGGTGCAGCGATCATGCGGCCACTGTGGAAGCTCGCAAACGAGCATAGGACACAGGCACGGATGAAGACAGTGGCACAGGTGCACTCTGGCTTTGGCTGTGTCGTGCCCGTGCTCGCTGTGACAGCTTCGGCATTGGTGAGCGGCAGGGAGAGGTCAAGGGTGATGAGTCGAAGCTGGTGGAGTGGTTCGGCAGCGAGCGCTAAGAGGGGCACGCGCTGAACAAAGGCTTGGGCGCAATGTAAAGCGGGCCAAACGCATGCCAGCGCACGTGTCCACACACAGTCACTACGCTAGCTAGGCCAAACCGACGCCCAAGCGATGCCAAACCGTGTCCAGTGTGTTGTCCATGTAGTGTTTAGTCTAGGAGACGAGGTGGCACACTGCCAGGCCGACAAGATTAAACAAGAGCTAAGCAGCAAGTTTCTGGGCAGAAGTTTGGGCACTATTTTTGGAGAGGTTCTAGAAGAACTTTAGGGCTAATCTCTTGGGGTTAGGGTTTTCTTAGGAGGGTAATGAAGCTCAAGAAAAATCAGCATCATTAGATCAAGGAATAATATACTTTCTGTAGAAACTGCATTTTGAGGGCAGAAAGCAAATGATTTTCTGTAGCAAAAATATTCCAAATACCCATGCAATATTTTTGCTCAGGGAGGTGTGCCAAGGTTCAAAGAATATTTGGGAATTTTCTCTGATTTTTATGGGCAAGAAATATGAGGGTTGCTTTGGAGCATATGTTACTGATATGATTTTCAGAGAGGGAAATAAATATTTTTCATTTATGAAAAATATTTCTAGGGCCATTATGGGATATATCAGAGAGGAAATGATGGTTTTGAGAGAGATGGGCCACTTGGGTGAAAATCAATGATATGCCCAAGTGATTAAGTCCAAGTGAGTTGATTCAAATAACTCCAAATTCAAATCAAATGGCAAGGAAATCCAGGAAAAGAAAGAGGGCAAAAACCAGGCTGTCACAAACCTCCCCCACTTAGGATGAATCTCGTCCTCGAGATTCAGTTGCTCGGGAAAACAATTCTGGATAGGCTGCCATTAAAAATTCAGTTGCTCGGTGTGATGCTCCCACAGAACCTTATAAAACTTTATCACCTTATTATGAGTGACTCTTTCTGTTTCATCCAATATTCGGAACGGTCTCTCCTCATAGGTTAAATCCTTAGCAAGCTCTATCTCTGCCATATTAGTCATTTTCTTGGGTGGCGAGATACACCTTCTTAGTTGCGAGACAGGAACACATTCTACATTTATGACAATTCCGGTCGCAGTTCCTACTGATAAGCATCTGTAACAACTCTGGACATAACTGGGAATGGACCAATATATCTGGGTGCCAGTTTTCCTCGGGTCTGAAATCTCTTGACTCCTTTCATAGGTGTGACTCGGAGGTACACATACTCTCCGGGTTCAAAGCTGATCCGACGGTGCTTTGAATCATAGTAACTCTTTTGTCGGGACTTAGCCAATTGCAGTCTATCTCGGATCTCCTTGACTTGCCTTTCAGCATCCATGATTAAGTCAGTTCCAAAAATGCGGCTATCCCCGATTTGAGACTAGTTTAGTAGAGTGCGGCACTTACAGCCATACAAAGTTTCAGATGGTGACATCTTCAGGCTGGTCTGGAAACTGTTGTTGTAGGAGAACTCAGCATACGACAGACAATCTTCCCACTTGGGTCCTTGGGCCAAAGCACATGCTCGGAGCATATCCTCAAGTATGTGATTTACTCGCTCAATTTGCCTGTCTGTCTGAGGATGATAGGTTGTGCTGTACTTTAGTGCGTTCCCCAAAGCTTGATGGAGACGTGACCAGAATGCTAAGGTAAAGAGACAACCTCGGTCTAAAGTGATCGTTCTTGGCACTCCATGCAAACTGACTATTCTGGACACATACAGCTGTGCGAGTTGATCGGCTCTATAGGTGGTTCGGATGGGAATAAAGTGAGCTACCTTTGTCAGCATGTCCACCACAGCCCATACTGCATCATTGCCTCGATGAGTCCTTGGTAGGCCTGTGATGAAATCCATACAGACATCGTCCCACTTCCATTGTGGAATGGGTAGAGGTTGAAGATGTCCGACGGGTTTCTGGTGTTCCACTTTCACCTTGTTGCATATATCACAACAAGCAACAAAATAGGTGATGTCTTTCTTCATTCATCCCACCAAAATATCCATCGAAGGTCTTCGTACATTTTGGTACCTCCTGGGTGAATCGAGTACGAAGATTCGTTCACTTCTGCCAATATCTTCTTTCTCAGGTCCGCTTTCTTAGGTACGCAAATCCGTCCTCTAAACCTTAGAGTACCTTGCTTATCCTTAGAGAAATCATGGGTCTTGCCTTCTTGCATATGCTTGACATGGTGTTGCAGAGCTGAGTCTTCTTGCTACATGCGGATCTCATCCTCGAGGGTAGGGGCAACTTCCAATATATTAGCAAGGCCAGCATCAACGATAACCAAATTAAGTTGAGCGACCTCTTTTTGGAGTTCGGGAGGCAAGGAATCCATGAGGGCATTCAGATTGGTGGGCTTGCGGCTGAGAGCATCGACAACAACATTGGCCTTACCGGGATTGTAATTGATGCCAAGATCATAATCTTTGACCAACTCGAGCCATCTTCGATGTCAAAGGTTTAAGTCTGGTTGGGTGAATATATACTTGAGACTCTTGTGGTCGGTAAATATCTGACATCTTTTACCAATAAGGTAGTGTCTCCAGATTTTTCAAATCATGCACAACTACGGCCAACTCCAAATCATGTGTAGGATAGTTCCCTTTGCGAGGTCGTAGCTGTCGAGATGCGTATGCTACAACCTTGCCACCTTGCATAAGTACACATCCAATACCTCTCCTGGATGCGTCACAGTATACATCAAAACTGCGGCAGATGTCTAGAAGGGTCAACACAGGTGCTGTTGTCAGTCTGGTCTTCAGCTCATTAAAACTTTTCTCACAGTCCTCAGTCTATTCAAATTTATTATCTTTCTTGAGGAGTTCTATCATTGGCTTGGCTATCTTAGAGAAACCTTCAATGAAGTGGCGGTAGTATCCGGCTAATCCAAGGAAACTCCAGATTTCTGATACTGTCATGGGTGCCGTCCAATCAAGCACATCCTTCACTTTACTTGGATCCACGACTATGCCTTCTGCTGAAAGAACATGCCCCAAAAATCTGACTTGCTTGAGCCAAAATTCACATTTGCTGAATTTCACATATAGTTTATGGTCACGGAGTCTTTGCAAGACTGCTCTGAGATGTCCCTTGTGCTCTTCTTCACCTTTTGAGTATATGAGGATGTCATCGATGAAGACCACCACAAACTTATCCAAGAAATCCATGAATACCTTGTTCATCATATGCATGAACAAGGCAGGGGCATTGGTGAGGCCAAAAGACATGATTGTATATTCATAGAAACTGTATCGAGTAGTGAACGCGGTCTTAGGAATATCTTCTTTATTGATTTTGAGCCGGTGGTATCCGGTCCTCAAATCAATCTTGGAGAATACTTTGCCCCACTAAGTTGATCAAACAAATCATCAATCCTCGGTAGTGGATATTTGTTCTTGATAGTGACATCATTCAACTGCGGTAATCCACACACATTTGGAGGTTGCCGTCTTTCTTGTCCACGAATATTGCGGGTGATCCCCATGGTGAAGAGCTTGGATGGATGTATCCTTTCTGAAGCATCTCATCAGGTTTTTTTCTTTAATTCCACCAATTCTGAAGAAAGCATCCGATAATACTTCTTGTACAACAGTGCGGTCCCGTGTACAAGATCAATTGCAAACTCAAGCTCTCGGTCTGGCGACATTCCTGGTAATTCCTCAAGGAATACATCTAGAAACTCACTGACAACAGGAATTAGTTCCAATTCTTCAGCTCCAGCGGTGAAGACCATGTCTTTCTTGGGTATGCTTCTTCGAGCAAAGAATTTTGTAGGCCGACCTTCCTGACTTGTCAATGTGACCTCTCTGGCCGCACAGTTGATGCATACTTGATGTTGGGTCAACCAGTTCATTCCCAAAATTATATCCAACTTGGCAGACTCAATAACGATCAAAGAAGCTGGGAAGATAACTCCCTTGATACCAATCTCTAAGTTGCGACAGACCATATTGCTTCTGAGCACGAATCCCAGGGATTGTACCATCATACTCTTTCCCAAAATCAAGCAAGGAAACTTGTTTTGGGAAACAAAACTCCGCAAAATAAAAGAGTTTGAAGCCCCAGAGTGAAATAAAATTATTGCAGGATGCTATTAACAGGAAACATAGCAATGATGACTTCCGGGTCCTCTTGGGCTTTGTTTGTGGAGAGGTGGTGAACTTGCCCTTGGATGGTCTTCTGGACAGGATATGGCCCCATGTGGTTGACTTGCGGCCTGAATGGAGCATTTAACTTGCCGTTCATGGGGCACTGTCTGGCATAGTGTCTGGTTTGCCCACAATTAAAACACGAATTGTTGCGTTGACATTCTTCGCGCACTGGGCTGGTCACGACATTCTTAACTTGAGTAGTGGTCTTGTTCATGTTCTGCTGCCAATTGGGCTTGTACTCAACCTAAGTCTGCTGCCAGGTACAAGCCTTCTGTACTGGTTGTCCATCATTCTTAGGCTCTAATTTGTGCTTATGATCATTATTAGCGGGCCTATTGTCATGCACACGCTTGTGTTCTCTCTGTAATGAGGGCTTTGTTTACCAGAGTCTAGAAATCCGAAAGATCGAACATGCTAAGAGTGCATATGAGGTGTTGATTTAGTCCTCCAAGAAATCTTTAGATCTTCCTTTCTTTCATGGCCACATCATAGAGAGAATAGCGGGCCAAATGGTTGAACTTATGCAGGTACTCACTTACTGACAGGCTGTGATAGAGGCGAGGGTGTCCCGATCTTTCGATGAGATGATAACTATCGATTTGGTGGAGACGACTTTGACGATCCGACTACAAACGTGCACGACGTTGCGCCTTAGCAATCGCTAAACCAATCTCCTGAAGTTACTGACGATGCCGGAAGCACGGTCAGCCTGACCACGAAGGTCTATTCCTGCAAGCAATCGAAGAACGAGCAAGAATATGATAAAGCAATCTGAATATCGCAAATATATATGAGGTATTGTTAATGGTGGGGATCCGGAAGCGGTCTTGGTATGGTCGTTGGACACAAACGAAGTACACGAAGTTGCAATGGCTAACTTTTAACTAAACAAATCCCAAGGAAAAAGCTACTAGATGGATCTACTTATATAGGAGCAAGGGGTGGCGGCCAAGGAGGTGGGAGGACGTCCCAAGGCAGCCTAAAACTAACCCTAGGTCGTACAAGGCTCATGGGCCCAAGTGGAGGTGATGTAACACCTTTGGACTTGTAGTTTGACTCGGATTCTGCCGCAGCATCAGATTGTTTCGTCCACAACTCAACGCTCTGGACGAATTTGAAGGTGATTCCAATTGGGTTGGAAAGTGCACGAAATCTAGTTTCCAACAAAAAAGAATCACCCAATTCGGAGTCCGTATGAAAAACTTGTGTGCGTTTTGAGTCAGGTATGTCTGTGCAGTCCGAATCTGAATCCAGAACGTGAGAGACTTGGACTCTATCTTCTCTTGGGCCAAAAGTGACGTGAGAGAACTTTTTGGATAGCAAATAAACATCTCTTTCTTCCTTATCTTCATATGTGGATTGTACAAATGTTCCATACACCTGCAATTAGACAAAACACAAAAGTGTGTGAAGTATTTTTGTTCTGGATAACATAAATAGATTATTGAATAGTTTGCACTAGAAATCACCTGACAAATATGCATATATGCAATATTTTTGGTCATATCCAAGGTAGTCATGTCCTCATCATCCTCCCCTTCTTGAAAATAAAGCCGTCCTCGGCGTTGCTTAATCTGAAATGTGGCTAACAAAAGAGACAAGGTATACATGTTGTATATGTATATGTCATCCATTTTTACTTCCCTTGATTTTTGCATATATGACACATGAATAGATGAGTAACTTGCATAGTTCATAAAATCTAAAGCCAAAAAATTAGCACAAGAAGTAGAAGACATGAAAATATTGCAACTCAGTTTGCACATATAAGTGAAGCTCTTATTCATTTCAAAAGATTGACAATGTTCATCATTAAACCATCCCAACATTGGTGAATAAACCTTACTTGCATCAAATTTACATGCTACAACATGCTTAAATAAGCAAACATGCAATAAGTCATTCAACACAGAATCATCACCAAGATTAGAGGTCATATCAAAATGATTAAACATTGGTTCTTTTGCATCAATGGTTAATTCAATGGGTGCACTCAAAATTGTTGGTATTTCAGTTGTTTGATCACATGGCAAAGTCAAATTATCAACGTAGTCCTCTAAAATAGGTGGTGTGATCAAAGTAGTGGGTAGCTCATCAGATGGTGCATTCAAATTGACAAGGCATTCATCATTCTCATGTAGAGATGGAAGATCAGTACCTTTGTCATTACCTCTTATGATCAACTCAGATGATGTAGCCACTCTCGGGGGCGATGTGTCACATGGTGGAGGTGATGTAGTCCTGATAACAACAGATGTGGTTGTCATAGTATGCCTAGTAGTTGAAGGAACAATCATATCAACTCTTGGAATGTGCACCGTGCGCTTGTTCTCCTCGTGGCCAACACGTCGTTTTATTTCCTGTTCAGCTTTGCAAGCAAGATGAAACAAATGGTCCATAGGATAACACTCTTCATGAATTAGTATCTCTTGAATATCACGGTTTAATCCTCCCCAAAATCTATCCATAAAATCATCTTCACTTTCTTCTAAAGAGGAATGAAACAAGGTAGTTTGTAAATCATCATAATATTTTGTTGCAGTTTCACTACCTTGTTTTAAGTGTTGCAACTTCTTAATCATGTCACGAGTATAATAAGCAGGGACGAAAGTATGTCGCATGGCAAGTTTCAAATCATCCCAAGTAGTAGGTATATAATCAGGGTGTAACCGACAATATTCACTCCACCAAACCAAAGCATAACCAATGAAAGAACCAACCGCAACCTTAACCTTTTTATGTTCATTGAAATTATGGGAAGCAAATATATTTTTTATGTCAAACTCCCATTCAATATATAAAGCAGGTTTAAAACGGCCATTAAATGGTGGTATAGATACATTAACCTGATCATGTGCATTTGGATGTTTGTGCACCTCTCGTGACGGTTGTGGTATTTGCAAAGGTGGTGGCACGTCTCCCGCGATCGACAAAGCCCATGAATTGACTCTGGATCCTGTCATGATTAGTAGAACAAGAAACAAAACCTAAAAATAATGTTCCTATAACTACTAGGATGTGGTGGTAAAACGCTCACAGTAAAGCAAATATCAATGTCTTACAAGTTCTTACCATGCAGCAGGCGGTGATCGGCAACCAGCGGTGTCAAGTAACTCCGAATATTGAGTAAAGCGATTGCCAGGGGAGCGTACGTATACACGGTGTAGAAATATGTGGAGCTGGGTTGGCTATATATGGTAGCAAAAGATTAGAAATAATCAATTCAAAGATGCAATGTTGAATAAACGCTCAACGACGGTACTGTGCTGGTCCTAGGCTAGACCGGACTAGAGACGCGAGCCTAGAACACTAATGAGGTCACGGCGTAGCACAACTAGCATCAATGAAGGATACTAAGTAGCTCTTGACAGCAAGATATAAGTGAAGATCACAACGGCAGTGAAGATAATGATGAAAAACAACTGCCAAGCAGGATATACAACAACTCTCTCTCCAACTTTCCTCTTGAAAAGTTTGAGACAATTTTCTGATAAATTCTTTCAAAGAATGCCACTAACTCAAGCTTTCCAATGCAAAAAGAATCACTCAATTCCGAGTTGATATGAGGAGTCAAAGAATTCTAAAACTGGCCTGAAAAATTGGAACAAGCTGTGTTCACGAACTTCAGAGGGCAAAAAGACCTATTTAGAAGCCGATTTTGAGGTGTCAAATATTGAACTAGCTTCTGCAACTATTTAGATGCGGCTCGTCGCTATCTTCAATTTGAGTACTCACGGAGCCAAAACAGACTTCGTATGAGGAAGATACACCTGTTTTACTGAACAGTGCGCAAAACAGATTCCAATCCGAATTCAGGTACGAGATTGATTCTAGATAGATCCAAATTTTTTTTCTTCTCTCTTTTTTTTCTCACGCTTTTTTTTCTTTTTCTTCTCCTTTTTTTCTCTGACTTTTTTTTCTCTCGTTTTTTTTCTCTCTTTTTTTCTCCCTCTTTCCAAAACAAACTAGATCTCAACTATTATTATGACAATGAATGGTGGGTAGCACGTGGTGGAAATTGATGGATGGGTGGTGGACAGCGGAAGAGATAATGATGCAGCGGTGGCGTGATTAATGTGACCAGAACTCAAAACTCTAAAAGACTAGACTCTAAGACCAGCAACTAGACACGACGATGCAACCGCAAATTCAACAAAGCAAAACCCTAAAAAGATTATGCAAAGGCTCAGATTGGTTCGGATATGATGAACTAACCCTAATTTTTTTTGTGGCTTTTTCGTGGACTATAGGTATGAAGAACAGACTCGATCTAAACTACGAAAAACTGTAAAATCTCACCGAGCAACCTGGAAATCTGATACCACTTGATAGAGGCAAAGGTGTCCCGTCTTTCGATGAGATGGTGGATTTCACTTTGGTGGAAGTCGACTTTGACGATCCGACTACGAACGTGCGAGGACGTCGCGCCTTAGCAATCGCTAAACCAACTCCGAGAGGTTATTGACCACGCCGGAGCACGATCAACCTGACCACGAGGGTCTGTTTCCTGCGAGCAAACGAAGAACAAGCAAGAAACTAAGATTGCAATCTGGATATTGCGAATATAAGATGAAAGCTTTATTGATCAAGGTGGGGTTCTGTGACGCCTTTGTCTGGTCGTTGAACACAAACGAAGTACGCGAAGTTGCAGCTATGGCGAACTTTTAATCTAAACAAAACCCAAAAATAATGTTCCTATAACTACTAGGATGTGGTGGTAAAACGCTCACAGTAAAGCAAATATCAATGTCTTACAAGTTCTTACCATGCAGCAGGCGGTGATCGGCAACCAGCGGTGTCAAGTAACTCCGAATATTGAGTAAAGCGATTGCCAGGGGAGCGTACGTATACACGGTGTAGAAATATGTGGAGCTGGGTTGGTTATATATGGTAGCAAAAGATTAGCAATAATCAATTCAAAGATGCAATGTTGAATAAACGCTCAACGACGGTACTGTGCTGGTCCTAGGCTAGACCGGACTAGAGACGCGAGCCTAGAACACTAATGAGGTCACGGCGTAGCACAACTAGCATCAATGAAGGATACTAAGTAGCTCTTGACAGCAAGATATAAGTGAAGATCACAACGGCAGTGAAGATAATGATGAAAAACAACTGCCAAGCAGGATATACAACAACTCTCTCTCCAACTTTCCTCTTGAAAAGTTTGAGACAATTTTCTGATAAATTCTTTCAAAGAATGCTACTAACTCAAGCTTTCCAATGCAAAAAGAATCACTCAATTCCGAGTTGATATGAGGAGTCAAAGAATTCTAAAACTGGGCTGAAAAATTGGAACAAGTTGTGTTCACGAACTTCGGAGGGCAAAAAGACCTATTTAGAAGCCGATTTTGAGGTGTCAAATATTGAATTAGCTTCTGCAACTATTTAGATGCGGCTCATCGCTATCTTCAATTTGAGTACTCACGGAGCCAAAACGGACTTCGTATGAGGAAGATACACCTGTTTTACTGAACAGTGTGCAAAACAGATTTCAATCCGAATTCAGGTACGAGATTGATTCTAGATAGATCCAATTTTTTTTTCTCTCTTTTTTTCTCACGCTTTTTTTTTCTTTTTCTTCTCCTTTTTTTTCTCTGACTTTTTTTTCTCTCGTTTTTTTTCTCTCTTTTTTTCTCCCTCTTACCAAAACAAACTAGATCTCAACTATTATTATGACAATGAATGGTGGGTAGCACGTGGTGGAAATTGATGGATGGGTGGTGGACAGTGGAAGGGATAACGATGCAGCGGCGACGTGACTAATGTGAACAGAACTCGAAACTCTAAACGACGTAGACACTAAGACCAGCAACTCGACACGACGATGCAACCGATAATTCAACTATGCAAGCAATGAAAAGAAAATTGCAAAGGCTCAGACTGGCTTGGACAAAGGATGAATAGATCTAACTCTTTTTTGTGGATTTTTCTTGGACAATAGGTAAGAAAATAAATCTAATCTAGAAAAACTGGAAATTCTCACCGAGCAACCTGAAAACTGATACCACTTGATAGAGGCGAGGGTGTCCCGATCTTTCGATGAGATGATAACTATCGATTTGGTGGAGACGACTTTGACGATCCGACTACAAACGTGCACGACGTTGCGCCTTAGCAATCGCTAAACCAATCTCCTGAGGTTACTGACGATGCCGGAAGCACGGTCAGCCTGACCACGAAGGTCTATTCCTGCAAGCAATCGAAGAACGAGCAAGAATATGATAAAGCAATCTGAATATCGCAAATATATATGAGGTATTGTTAATGGTGGGGATCCGGAAGCGGTCTTGGTCTGGTCGTTGGACACAAACGAAGTACACGAAGTTGCAATGGCTAACTTTTAACTAAACAAATCCCAAGGAAAAAGCTACTAGATGGATCTACTTATATAGGAGCAAGGGGTGGCGGCCAAGGAGGTGGGAGGACGTCCCAAGGCAGCCTAAAACTAACCCTAGGTCGTACAAGGCTCATGGGCCCAAGTGGAGGTGATGTAACACCTTTGGACTTGTAGTTTGACTCGGATTCTGCCGCAGCATCAGATTGTTTCGTCCACAACTCAACGCTCTGGACGAATTTGAAGGTGATTCCAAATGGGTTGGAAAGTGCACGAAATCTAGTTTCCAACAAAAAAAGAATCACCCAATTCGGAGTCCGTATGAAAAACTTGTGTGCGTTTTGAGTCAGGTATGTCTGTGCAGTCCGAATCTGAATCCAGAACGTGAGAGACTTGGACTCTATCTTGTCTTGGGCCAAAAGTGACGTGAGAGAACTTTTTGGACAGCAAATAAACATCTCTTTCTTCCTTATCTTCATATGTGGATTGTACAAATGTTTCATACACCTGCAATTAGACAAAACACAAAAGTGTGTGAAGTATTTTTGTTCTGGATAACATAAATAGATTATTGAATAGTTTGCACTAGAAATCACCTGACAAATATGCATATATGCAATATTTTTGGTCATATCCAAGGTAGTCATGTCCTCATCAGGCTTCCTTGGGTGAGAGTGAGGAATTCGCACTGCTTGACCTTCATGGTACCAGCGGGGATATGGTACTTGCGGAAATGGTCCTTGAGTTTAGTCCGAGTGATTTCTTCATCCGCAGGCCACATAGCTTTAGCATTATCCCACCATATAGCGGAAGCTCCTTTAAGATAGTCTGTAGCAAATGGAACCTTGTCAACTTCTTCAGTGCGAGCAATCTAAAGCTTTTTCTCAATAGTCCGCAACCAATCATTGACTTCCAAAGGATCGATAACTTGACTGAAACTAGGAGGCTTAGTTCTCTGAAAGTTTGACAGCTTGGAGTGATGACCATTCCGATTTCCATTCTGCCCAACCATAGCTTGCACAGTTTTCAATAGCTCAATATTATTGTTGTTTCTTCTTTATTCGAACATGCTCATGATTTGTTCAGTGGATGGCGGATGTGGCGGTGGAGGCGGTGGTGGAGAATACGGCTCGGAGGAATGTCCCGCATGTCTTGCTGAGCGACGAACAGGGACATCCCCACAAGTGTGACTGCTGCTGCCTCCCCGCATCATCCTATTGTTTGTTTTTTCCAATATAAAGCAATCGAGATGAGGAACATCCAAAAAATGGGAAGAAAAGCCAACGACAAATCTGAAAGAAAATAAAGAAAACCAAAGCAATAATAAAAAGTTCCAACATAATTATAAGTGGACTCATACATGAAAGGAAATCATCATGACGTGTTCGACTACCCTCATACATGAAATGAAACATCATGACACGTACGACTACATCCGTACATCAACCTCATGACAACTGCGGATAACCTGATGATCTAGTGCTCTGTTGGTGCTGCTGGGTCTCTCCTGAGCCGGACCCAGATCCTGAACTAATAGTGGAAACCTCCGGGTTAAAGGTGACATGACGGCGCTGCCTCGAGGACTCTTCCTCAAGGGCAGGTGCGGGGTGAGTCTGGAGCATAGACGCTATAGGAGTAGCGATAAGGGAAGCCCATGCAGCAGGGGCAGTACGAGGAGTCACGGTCAAAGTGGTCGTGGTACTCTGAGTGGTCACTCGAGTAGCAGGGGAAACAGAGGTTGGAGGAACGAACGGGGTAAATCCAATAGTAGGTGGAGGGTTCCTATTCCAAGCAGCGGCAAGAGCTATATGGGTTCGGGTTAACTCTCGGGCCAACTCATAGATCAAGAGATAACTGGCGGTGATATAATGAGAAAGGTGGCTATAAGGACGATCGCTCGCTGGATCAATAAAAGGGAAGAGGATACGCCCGTTCTCAGGCAAAGACGGGTAGAAGTAGAAACTTGGGTGAGCTTGCATGCGAACCTCATTGTAGCGCAGGTATACAAGAGCCTTGAGTGCAGCAAACTGGATGGCCTTAGTTGGCGTGGAAGCGAAACCACCTTTAGAGGAACGAGTGTAAGCACCGAAAGGGGAACTATGGTGTAAAGTGACCTCCGTGTAATACTCATACAATGAGCCGACCACATGCTCCCGATACACCTGGTACACTGGATCAGCACCCTCTGGGTAGAGCCAACGCCACATGTTCTGAAGCAGATGCGGCGAGGTGTAGGGTGCTGGCTCGGACTAGTACAGGTACGGAACCAGAGCCATCTACACTCACAATCATTAGACGGTTAGCACAACAATAAATAGAATGCATGCAATGCAGCAACCAGATGCAACTACTACCGGTACTCAAAACTAAACTACATACAGTTCCAACTAGCGCATCAACGGTCTAGCGTGTCCTACAGTCAGCGCGGCTCTGATACCAAGTGTTGTGGCACCCCGGCTCAAAGCAACCGGTTTTACCTTGCATTGCTAGCCCAGAGATCAAGTGTTCTCGCAACACACAACAACTTGCTACAAAAAACAATTGCTTTATTGATGCTAGCGGAAACATAGGTTTGATATTACATCAAGTAGCGAGGCCAAGTGGCCCACACGATGTGGCTGAATAATATGTACATTATTTAATGAACATGAAGGGGCCTCGATCATGACAACTAGCGGCAGCGGAACGACGATGAAGCGGAGCTCCATAACACATGGACACCGATGTGGACACGATCTAGACACGGGAAGCATTCTGATCCGGTAAGACTTTCCTGAAATCTGGCATGACACGCCAGGTCAGTACATTGAATGTACTTGCAAGCTCGCAACAAGCATAAGCACAATGGCAAACAATATCAGGACAATTAATCAAGTTAAATGCAATGCGATAACATACTACTGATGTAGTGAATCAAAATTTTGCATCGTGTACGTTGTACTCTCTTACAAAACAGGTTACCTCGTAACCAAAACGGTGATCATGGCCGGATCACAAACGAACCCAACACTTTGGTTCCCACAATGATCATCTTCATGGTATCACAAACTCACCACTTAACCAATGCCAAGCATAAAAATTTAGTGTGCAAGATTACTTAATCATGTTGATCCATGGCGTGACTTACTCACCAGCTCTGTCCATAACCGAGGACGCGACTATCGATAGATTTAATAAACACTCTGCAGAGGTTAGCACACTGTACCCACATCACGGAACCCTTGGCCTCGTGCTCCCATTCGGGTGGACCAACGACATTCCGACAGAACCCTCCCATTGCCATGACACTCTCTCGGCCACTCCGACCAACTCCCTTATGGGCTAAGTCATGGGTGGCCCCGATGTCTACCAAAGACGTACAACGGCCACCGTCGTGGCAAAACTTAAACGGTACAAACAGGGACAAGGGACCATAACGACAATGGGCACACAAGGTTATGTGTGCTTACTGGGCTAGGGTTCTGCATGCCCATAACCTTCCCTTGTTGGAGGAACCGACCTGAGGCATGACAATGGACCGAATGAAGGCCTTCCCATAAAGGCAAATGTGGTTGCACTAGGAAAACTCGATTTAGTGGCACCATGACTCGATTAACATTATGTTCAAGTTGAATTAACATCAAGTTTAACTTGAAAAGAAAATAACTCGAGTCATGGTATGCCATGAACATGCAACTATCCGACATTCACCAAATTCACATATCACTTAAAAGTAAACAGATCAACATCATATAATCATTCTACTTGCACTAGTCATCACTTAACTCACTGGTTTCAACTTGCTGGTTTTAAAACTCATTATTTTAGTTATGCCATTAACATATTAAAATCAATTCCTCATATATGAAAATAATACCGATCATAATCATATCATAACCACACTTCCAAAACTACTACTACTGCCTCATACTAGTCCATGCATTCAAACAATGCTCTAAACTAAGCATATCAACCATGACAAAGTAACTAACATAAGCAATATTCATTTAATAAATAAATGCATGAAATAACTCATATTCAAGTTGGAAAATCATAAATATTGAAATGACAGCATAATAAGTGTTGGTGTGGCTTGCCTTAGTGCAGAGGAGGTTCACGCTCCTCTTGGTTCTCTTTAAGACAAGCTTCTCCCTCTGAAAACAATTTAAAACAGCAAAAGAAAATGTCAAGAATCATTCTGAAAATTCACCAGAAATTCTAGGCAGCAGAGAAAAATCTCCAATTTGGTGTGCTGCTAGAATATTCCAATAAAACACAATGCAAAAATAATCAATTTATTTGGACTTATAGTTTAAAAGTTAGGGCTGGTCAAAGTTTCTGGTCAAAATATTTGAATTAAATTCAAATAAAAGAAAACCAGGGGGTGACATCGAAGACGTATTCCCGCGGTGCGCCACCACTCATACCGCTTTGGCCACGGCTGAGTGGCTGACAGTGGGCCCCCACGGTCAGGTTTGGGAAGGGGGAGAGGGAAACAGAGGGGTGGCGGTGCTCCGCCGGAGCTCTCGCCAGCGAAAAGGGCTCGACGGTCGATCTGAGGGGGAGGGATGGATAGAGGAGGTCATGGTGCACCTGCCTGTACCCGTGGCTTGGTGAGAGATGGCCGGAGCAGCTCGGAAACGTCATTTCCAGTGGCGGCTACGGTCGGATCTCACCAAAGATGAAGAAGACGGCGGGAGGAGGCGGTTCCAGGGGCTTTAACAGGGTCAGCAGGTACCACAAACCACCAGGGAGTCACCGGTGAAGTCGATGGAGCTCGAGGAGTAGTGGAGAGGTGGGAGGCAGGTAGAGGGGATCGCCGGTGAGCTCGAGCCGAGGACGGCAGCCAAAGGCTTGCCCGGCCGGGCTGCTGCTTCTCTACTGCTTTGTGGGTGATGGTGGAGTGGTTTGATGAGCTCGGAGAGGCCGGGGGGTCGCTATTGATAGGCAGAGAAGGTGGGGGTTCTCGGCTCCGCCGAAGGGCTCTGGAAGGTGGCGCATGGTGACGAGGAGCACTAGGGAGAGGTGGAGGGGTCGCAGTGATCACGCAGCCACTATGGAAGCTTGCGGACGAGCACAGGACGCAGGCGCGGACGAAGAGAGTGACTCGGGCGCACTGTGGCTTCTGCTACATCGTGCCCATGTTCGCTGCGGCGGCTCCGGCGACGGTGAGCGTTAGGGAGAGGTCAAGGGTGATGAGTTGAAGCTGGTGGCGCGGCGCGGCAGTCGGCAGCTAGCGCTGAGACGGGCATGTGCTGAACAGAGGCTCGGGCGCGCCGAAAGAATGCTAGCGCCTGTGTACACACGCGGTCACCACGCTAGTTAGGCCAAACCGAACCGTTTCCAATGTGTTATCCGTCCAATATTTAGTCTAGGAGACGATATGGCACACTGCGAGGCCGACCAGATTGAACAAGAGCTAAGCCTTCTAGAAAGAGTTTATGGCCAATCTCTTGGGGTTAGGGTTTTCTTAGGAGGGTAATGAAGCTCAAGAAAAATCAGCTTCATTAGATAAAGGAATAATATACTTCCTGTAGAAACTGCATTTTGAGGGCAAAAAGCAAATGATTTTCTGTAGCAAAAATATTCCAAATACCCATGCAATATTTTTGCTCAGGGAGGTGTGCCAAGGTTCAAAGAATATTTGGGAATTTTCTTAGATTTTTGTGGGCAAGAAAAATGAGGGTTGCTCTGGAGCATATGTTACTGAAATGATTTTCACAGAGGGAAATAAATATTTTTCATTTATAAAAAATATTTCTAGGGCCGTTATGGGATGTATCAGAGAGTAAATGATGGTTTTCAAAGAGATGGGTCACTTGGGTGAAAATCAAGGATATGCCGAAGTGATTAAGTCCAAGTGAGTTGATTTAATAAACTCCAAATTCAAATCAAATAGCAAGGAAATCCAGAAAAAGAAAGAGGGCAAAAACCAGGCTATCACACCAACGTCGTGAAGAATAGCCAAAACTGGTCAAAAGCATGGAATGGATTCCATGTACACATGAGGAATGTGACGATGCAGGAAGATCTTGTTCTTCTCAAATAATAGTGATGCATAGAAGTTCATTTGCATCTTGGTCCAGAATGACACGCGCCTGATCCTTGCTGGGTCATGTGGTGACTTGCCGATGAGGAAATTCTTCTCTTCGAAGAATTTGGCATTATCAAACTATGGTCGCCTGAGGCTTCTACCAATCTTGGGCATGACAGGAACTGGTTGAAGATTGATTTTCTTCGGCCTCACATCAAGCACTGATCTCGGAGAGGAGAGCCAGTTGAATCTTGTGGATCAGTGGCATCAAGTGGCTTAGCAATTTCTTCAGGAGTGGCTGTTGGAATAGTGTCAGTATCTGTTGAAGGAACTGATTCGGCTCGCTAAGGGGATGTATTGATGGCATCCACCGTCAAGTATTTTTGTGCAGTCTCATCAGCTGTTACAGCTAGAATTTCTTCATCAATGGTTTGACGAGAAGGTTGTCTTTCTTCAGAACCAGTGTGAATTTATTTAGTGCGCGAAGGCGACTGAGGCACTTGAGTCGGAGGTGTGGTGACAAGTAAATTTGGATGTGCGGCTTCCCAAAATTCACCATGTGGGACTAGTGTTGTGGCACCGTCAATGTCCACATCCTCTTCACCATATTCACTACTTCCAGCCGAAGCAGCAGTTTCTTCAGTCAACGGAGCATCGGAAGGCTTCCGTGACGACACATGATGAAGTGAAGCATCTGCTTGCACTTCAATTTCTTCATCCATTTGCTCTGTGGTAGCAGCAGAATGGGTTTCATTTTCTTCATCATCATCATCTAGAGGAATGACATATTCCACCCCAAAAGGAACAATCTGATGACCATCAGTGGTGCGAGTAGGGGTGCTGATGAAATTGGAGGTGCATCAATTGGAACGACTGAAGACAATGGAGTTGTCTTAGTTTCTTCACTAATTCAGTGGAAGTAGGAGGAGTTGAAGCCTTTCTTCTTGGCTTCCTTCTTAGCAGCCTTGGTCTTCTTCGTTTCTGATGTAGAAGGAAGAGTGATGATCTTCAAAGATGAATTCATTGGAGGCACTATTGCTGAGGAACTTGGTGGGGCATTTTCTTCAGGAACGACTGATGTAGTCGCCCTGGCAATTTCTACAGGCGCAACTTCTCTAGTTTCCCTGGCTTGATCTTGCGGAGGAGGTGAAGATGCAATTTCACTGGCCTATGTAGCTTGTTGGGGAGCTGAGGAACTTGATGGAGGTACTTGACCAAACCTGGAAGCCTGCTTTCTGTTGTGGTCTTCAACCACTTTGGTGGTGGCATAAATGAACCTGTCTTTGACGCCACAATAGTAATTGGCTTGGCGTTCATATTCTTGAGACAACTATTGGATTTTTAACTGGAGAGTCACAAGTTGTTGAGGAGATATGGAAAGCATGTTTTTCCTCAACTCCTTTTCTTTCTGTTCTTGCCGTTTCTTCACCAGCTTAGCTTGAGCAATCTAATGCTTCTCATTTAGGATGAAGGAAGAGAGCACATGGCTCGGACCAGGTGGAAAATCAAGGTCATCAAGCGGTGTATCAGATTTCTTGCACCATACATCAATGAAGTCTAGTAGCATCATTGAATCAACTAATATAGGAACTGAAGAGTTCTTGGCGATGATAGCTTGTTCTTGTCTTCTTCTGATTAAATCAATAGGTTCATCCTCATCTGCCATCCCGTGTTCATCAGCTTGAGGCACTACAATCTTGCTCTTGGGACTTGGCCTAGTGCCACAGCCGGCAATGACCTTTGTCATCATCTTGGGCATTGATGAAAAGATATGTCCACTAGCTGAGGCATTTGATGCAGCAATAGTGGATGTTGGAAAGCCTTCAGTGCGCTTGCAAGATGCAAGCACAACTAGTGTTGAAGCTTTTTCTGCTGCCACTGATGAACTTGTGGCTGGTGGAGGCTGTTAAGATTTCATAGTCTTGGGCACTCGGGCCTTTGAAGCGGTCAACTTGGCCACTGAGGGCTTTGGAACCGACGGCTTGGGCTTGTGTGCAGGCTTCTTCTGCATAGATTTCTTCAGTGCACTACCACTGCCACTTGCACCTGCTTCAGCTGAGGCCTTTGAGGCCTTGTTGAATTCCTCAATGGCCTTCTTGGCCTATTTGGCCAATTTGGCCTGGCGACTTTCACATTATTTAGGCAATTCATCACCCCTTCTGATGCAGGTGGGGTCAGCTAGTTGAGCAGGAGCTAGTGGTGCCCTTTTGCATGAAGCCTTTACAGCAAAGTCCTTCATGTACTTGGGAGTCACATATCTGTTCTATCTCCATTCATACATCCAGTACCTCTTGATTTTCCAAGTGTGTATTTTTCATTTCTCCTTAGTTTCTTGCCATGAATTGTTTCATCAGGTCTATAGTAGCCTGAGTACAAGTGCTCAGGGATCTCGAATGTTGTCTGTTCCTCTTACCTCCTGCCTCCTGATACATGTCCAATATATCTATAAGTTTTGATTGTTCCATGCTATTATAGTATCAATTTTGGATGTTTATTATGCAATTGTATATCATTTTTTGGGAATTAACCTAGTGCCCACTGCCAGTTGCTATTTTTCTTGTTTTTGGTTTTCCGATAATCAGTACCAAATGGAGTCCAAATGCTACTAAGCTTTTTGATGATTTTTCTGGACCAAAAGGGACCCCAGAAGATTCAGGAGAAGACCTGAAGAATCACGAGGGAGCGGCAAGCCTACCAGGCACGCCCCAGGCTTGTGGGCCCCTCGTGGCACCTCTTGAACTAATTATAGCTCTATAAATCCTCGAATATTCCCAATACATTGGAGAGCCACCAAAAATACTTTTTCCGCCGCCGCAAGTTTCTGTTCTTCGGAGATTCCATTTGGAAACCTTTTCTGGCACTCTTCCAGAGGGGGAATCGATCATGAAGGGCCTCTACATCAACCTTGTTGCCCTTCTGATGATGTGTGAGTAGTTTATCACACACCTAGGGGTCCATAGCTAGTAGATAGATAGCTTCTTCTCTCTCTTTGATCTTCAATACAATGTTCTCCACAATGTTCTTGGAGATCTATTCGATGTAATCCTTTTTTGTGGTGTGTTTGTTGGGATCCGATGAATTGTAGCTTTATGATTAGACTATTCATGAATATTATTTGAGTCTTTTATGAATTCTTATATGCATGATTGTTATAACTTTGTATTTCTCTCCAATCTATCTGTTTGGTTTGGCCAACTATATTGATTTATCTAGCAACGGGAGAGGTGCTTTGTGATGGGTTCGATCTTGCGGTGCTCAATCCTAGTGATGGGAAGGGACATGACACATATTTGTACCGTTTCCATTAAGGATAAAAATATGGGGTTTATTCATATTGATTCAGTTTACTTTGTCTACAACATGTCATCTTGCTTAAGGCATTACTCCATTCTTTATGAAATTAATACACTAGATGCATGCTGGATAGCGGTCGATGTGTGGAGTAATAGTAGTTGATGCAGGCAGGAGTCGGTCTACTTATCTCGGACTTGATGCCTATATACATGATCATTACCTTGAATATCGTCATAACTATACGCTTTTCTATCAATTGCCCAACAGTAATTTGTTTACCCATTGTATGTTGTGTTCAAGAGAGAAGCCTCTAGTGAGAACTGTGCTCCCGGGTCTATCTTTATCGTATATTAAAATCCAAAAATATCTTGCTCCAATTTATTTACCATTATTTTATTTTTTTTGTTTTTGTTTATCTATCGATCACTATGAGATTTGGGTCCTTGCAATTAACCGTCAAGGGATTGACAACCCTTTGTTTGTGTTGGGTGCAAGTATTTTTTATTTTATGTGTAGGTGTTGTTCACGAGGTATTGTGTGGTTCTCCTACTAGATTGATAACCTTGGTTCTTAACTGAGGGAAATACTCATCTCCACTATACTACATCATCCTCTTGTGACACCCCGAGAATCATGCTACAACGAGCTCACACTAATGGTGCCATATCATCAAGTTTGACTATGCCAAATTGCCATACGATAAAAATCAAAGTCAAATTCAAAATTCAAATAGGAAGTGAAAATTTAATTTCACAAACATGATTGCAAAATATTTCATCATTTGGCAAATATTCCATAACAATTACCGGATAAGAAAAACAACATTACTTGTTTGCTTAATTGGGCTGTAGCATTTAAAATAGTACTGAATCACAATTTTTAATGCCTTTTCATTTTTTGAAAATTCCAATCAATTAAAGTCCTCCCAAACTTTTGTGGCAGTGCCAAATATTGTAATGTAGTTATACGGCCAGGTTCCACATTTTACAAAAGTCAATTGGTATTTATTTTAAAGGCAAACAATAAATAAAAAAGAGAAACAAAAATAGATAAATGGAAAGAACCCCCCCCCCCATTCACCTAGCCTAACACTTACATTGTACCAGGCCCAACCCACCTGGCTGGCCATTTCCCCTACACTACAAAAAAATACACTTCCGTGATGATACGTGTTTGTCACAGTAGGTCACATTTTTTATCATGCATGTACATTGATGACGATTTATGACAGAATAAAGATAGTCATACTTGTGCCGTCGTAGAAGTGTTCCATGACATTACCAAAATTATCATCACAGAAGTGTCCACTTCCATGACGATATATAAATCACGCGTCATAGAAGTGCTTTCGTCAAGGGTAACCGACATGTGGCATCCATTGTAGCGGGCCGCCGTTAAGCTATCGGGTTCTGGTTTGGATCCGATAACTCGTTAACAGCTTGCACCAATGAGGATTTTCCACGTGTAAAATTACCATTGGCTATAGCAATCACGTGTCAGCACCGTGAAAAGGACAGATGTCAACCACCCAATGGACAGGAGGCGCCTATGATAGGTCGACACTTGGCAAGGCCCAACAGCGGCCCAGTTAGGTTAAAAAAGGCTGGCCCAGTCAAAATTAGCGGGCGGGCCCATTAACGGCCTGCATGCAGATGACCCATTCGTAGTTAAAGCCCGTAGGGCTAGTGTCAAATCGGACCATCAATGGCCCGTTCTAAACTTGTCATCATCGCGGCCCATGGTCACTTCTGGCCCGTTAACAGTCCGCTAAGTATTTCGGCCGAATTATGTCCCGGTGTGTTTTCGGCCTGTTAAAGTTCCTGCTTCATTTGGGCCCATTTATTGGCCATTGAAACTTTTGGCCCACAAACAACCATGAAGGATTGGGTCATATTCGGCCATGTCTGACATTCGGCCAGTTAGAGGCCCACTGTAGATTTGTGCCACTTCCAGCCTGTTGTGATTTTGGCCTGTTAATGTCGAATGAAATCCATGGGCCATATGTGGCCCAACGTCACATCGGGACTATTAACGACCCATATAAAACTGATACTAATCAAGCCTGACCGAACTTCCGGCCTGTTAAAGGCTTGTGTAGTAGGTCGGCACATTTATGGCCCGTCTGAATTTCATCTTGTGAACGATTCGAATTGTAAATGGGCCGCCACGAGCTGAGATACATTTCGGCCTGCTAATGACCAGTGGGTTATTTGGCACAATCAAGGCCCAATCTCACTTTCGCCCTATTAAAGGCCCATGTTATTTATGGGCTCGAGATATTTACACATGTTAAGGTCCTATTGTTACCGAGGGCCCAAATTATGTTTAGGCCTATTAAAGACCCACTGTGGGCATAGGCCTACCAAAATTATGAAAGCTTCTGCTGATTTAGGCCCAGATATTTATAGTGGGCTACATGCAAATTACGGCCATAATCATTTTTTGCCCAATTGGAATGGGCCCGACAAATATTGGCACGTTGGGCTCCTATGAAGCTTTCGGCCAAATACATTACTAAGATAAACCTACACTATACAAAAATAGCATCGTAATTTCTACAGCCTTTGGCAGCATGATAAATGTCGTATCACAACAAAAAAAATTCCGGCTATACCACAAAAGGGATGTTGGCATAAAGTTTACAGTCCTTGCAGATAAAAGCACCATCAGATGTATAGAAGCACATATCATTTGACCTGAATGCTAATGTTTCAGGCTGTAGAATTTGATGGAGCAGCATGATCTTCCCCTTTTTTCGCCATTGCTCTTGAACAATGAAGCAAATGTCTGATAGTTTGGTTTCAAAACCATTCATATCTTGACAACATTTGTCAACCACTATTCTTGTTTCCGAAACGACCTCCATTAGGGATTGGACTTGTGTCTGGAGCACAAATATAACGCTCTTTCTAGCCAGAAGATTTTGTTCAGTAGGCAATTTGGACGAGGTTACATTGACAACCAACCCAGAATTACGCAGGAAGTTGGTTTTTGCACTGTTAGTGGAGAGATACTGACGCACTGCATCAAGAGGTGACATTGTGCCTATGGTAGCCTCGTCACCTTCATGTGGTTGTGGTTGTTCAATCATTTGTTCCATAGCTTGCTGAAAGTTTGAACTTGTAGATTAGTGTTGCAGATAGTTACTAATGAGACAAAAACAAATGAAGTAGGTTTCACGTTTATACATAACTTATTTTGGTGAACTACTGTAATACATTAGCATGTATTGTAGTGCCAACTAAATAATAAAATCACTTTCGGAACATATGTCCATGTAGCATGCCTACTATATTGTCTATTTGCTCACATTCGTTGACATCTAAGGATAAAGAGACATGGTCTAAACTAGGATGAACATAGTACGATATCATTCATATCATAGGCAAACAGATATAAAACAAATATGCTATTGTATCATTGTGTGGGCACGTGAACATCACAACTAGATTATAGATCAATACCAAAAGAATATCCTTCATCTCTTTTAAACCGTGTAAGGTGAAATGATATGTTAAGACAATTGTGTATAAAAGTGAAAAAAGTAACTGACATTGGCTGCAAACCAAGCAGTTAAATGAACATGTCACAGTAACAAGCAGTTCAAAGGCAAGAGGAGTAAGGACTTACAATAGCGGCTTGAACTGGTGTGCTCAGGCCCTTCATCTTGCTAGTGTGGCAATCCTTGAAGATTTGAAATGCATTCGATTAGGATCTTTTTGGTCCGCAATGGATTTCCTTTCTATTTGGAACAAGTCAATATAGATACGATAATATGGCACAGAAAAAGAAGGAACTAGCAGCTATTTACAAGAGCCTCGCAGTGTGCAATATAGCTACGAGATCCTGTTGTCTGTTGGAATTTCACTTTAGAACGGTTGGTCTTGTTCTTCAAACAGTTAGGCTAGAAGAAGATACACTTGTAAGGCACATATGTGAATACAAGTTCAATATGTGATCTGATCAAATACATAATACCGTACCTGATACTTTGGATCACATCAGTGTTTAACAAGGGATGTCCAGTCTTCATCTGTAATATATTCCACTGGAGATGTTTGGGCGATTTCATTGTTAGCCTTGCCTTCAAAGTGAGTTTTTCTAAGGTGATACCGATACTATCATAGAGTGGACTAAAAAATGAGTGCATGCTTGTTTAGTTGCATCATCTTTCGGATCCAACTTGAACCTCATCTGTTCAAAAAAGAATGTGAGTCTTATTAGGAGGAAGCTAGAAAGTATGAGACAGAGCAAGACAATATTACAAATTGTGATGAATAACATTACTTACGGATAAATGATCAAGGAGGGTGTTAAACTGAGTATTGTGTTTCTCATTCCTGTACTAGATCCATGTTGGGAGGATACGTGCATGACACCTAACAGCAACGGCTGCCTCTGATACTAACTTGGCTGACTCTATAGCATCACGTGGCCTTTTTAAACCTGCCTCAAAATGGATCTCCATTCTTCCTCCTTTAGATTTTGTTAATATGTCAAGCATTATCCCTGATGTCTGTTTCCGCTTGCACCGTGGTGCTAGTTCAACAACGAATATGGAAAGTGTTAGTGCACATCAAACTATCACTACTGTAGGAGACTGCTAACATGACATTACGATTAGAGACCCTTTGCTGAAACTATGTGCGATGCAATAATCGCAAACGTTTGTGATGATGGCTGCATCAAACACGGTTAAGATTTTAGGTGCGTGTGCGATGCAGGGCATACGGTTAATCCATTCGAACTATTTGTGATGAGGCGGAACAACAGAAATAGGCAGCCCTAACAATGTGTGTGCGATGCAGGACACACGGTTAATTCATTCGAACTGTTTGCAATGAGGTAGAACAACAGAAACAGGCATCCATATCAATGTGTGTGCGATATACGACATACGGTTAACTCGGACAAACTGTTTTCGAGTAGGGAACAAAAAAAGGTTCAACTTAACAAGATGTGTGTGATATGCAGCATACAGTTCACATGGATGAACTGTTTGCGATGAGCCAAAAGAACACAAATGAGTCGTGTAAACAAGATGTGTGTGATACGTGGCAAACATCCGACTCGGATGAACTATTTGCGATGAGAAATTACAACACAGACGGTCAATACAGTTACTTCATGTGTGATTCTGTGTGTACAAAAACCTTTGAAAAATACAAACTAGTTGCTTGCGGTGGATAGGAGTATCGCACATGACGCGTCTGCGAGTACTCGTATGTGATGATTAGTATGTTACACATACGTTTCCTTATGTGAACATGTGTGTGAATTTGCAATATGGACAGTTAATATGCAAATGCCTTCTGGACATCGGGCACACGCTTAAACTCAATGAACTGTGTACGATACTAATACTTTCCATGAAAATTTATGAACTTGGGTAACAACATTTGAGTAACATATATATAGTGGTTACACTATTCGACAAAAGGAGGATCCTTGTAACACGGTTTTGACAACCATATGGTCCATATCTACATACTTAACATAGTAACAACTATCACATTTTAAGAGGCTAAGGGCCAACAACCATATGGTCTATATCTACATACTTAACATATATAGTAGCATCTAGCACATTTTAAGAGGCTGAGGGCCAACAACCACAATTATCCACCGGAAGCAGCTTGATCACGGCGACTCGGCATCTCGTCAATGAAAAGGAAGAGCCCTCATGTGCCTTGGCAGAGCAGGAGTAGAACAATGTTTCCAATTTTCCAATATGGATGCATTGCCACGAGAAGCGAGAACTTGTTAATTTGAATTATTCCATTTTTGCGGGAAATGCAGTACCTTGCAATCACTTTGGCGTTATTAGTAGGCACAAGTGTAATTCGACCACACCAGGAAATCGACCCAGGAACGGCTACAGGGGGCAATTTATGTTGACATGTAGAATAAAAAACAATTGTAACATATCGTTGAAGATATATATAGTTTATGAGCATCCACATTAAAGTAAGAATTTTTACCAACGCTTTGTGCACACAATTGGTCTTGTTCACTGTGTGCACCATAGGTCTAGTTAATCCCATCCAAAATCCAGCGTTCATACGCTGTGCTATCTCTGTCAGATTATCAACAAAGTTTATGACATGCTTCAAGTCCTTCAAGTGAAATTTGGTACGCTTAGTAACAGACGGATCATTCACTATGCATCCAACATATCCTGCTTAAAAGGTGGAAAGGTATTATTTATTCAGAACATGACAAAATAATATATAGTGCGCATAAATTGGTAAACATAATTTGTTACTGCCTAGGAACGGAGTCAGAATACGATATCACAATTGGTTGCTTAAATAGTGATCAACTGGTTGCTTAAATAGTAATATGACAGCATGGAGAAAGTTGAAAGGACACTAACCTCGATCAAACTTTGATCTGCTGATGACGTTGGGGAAGTAAACATCCATGTTAATTAGACCAGGCTGTGGTGCACGCACTAGAATTTTATTGCCAGCTTTCAGCTCATAACACTTAGACATTTTTCTCCAAAGGTCTGCATTAAAATAGGAGTGTCCATCTTTATCAAGCTTTACGCTAACTGTCATTGTAAATCCATGTTGCGTTGTCAATATGACATCCTGGGAGTCATCAGCAAAGTAAAGCCCAAGATTTCCTTCTACTCCTGTTCTTGCAAAGCAAGGGATGTACTACTTGAAATGAAAATTAAGATCATAAATTAGATATATTGAAATAACTGAGCAAGATGCAAATATGGGAGTAACTGATAGAACATATCCATATAATGATGCAAGCAAAGTACAAAAATATAGAATAAAAAATGGATAATGTAACAAAGATTGGATGCAAATATATAGATAATGTAGCAACAGACGGTATATGTTCACAAATTTAGGCCATGCCGACTGTGGTAGGTTGAGATTGAACATACCAAGCGCTCCCTGAAGTCAACCGGAATGGTGAGACAGAACTTCGTTTTCGACTGGCCACAACCACAATTGCCCGATTTGTTCTCACACTATTCACACATGAATGAACACCCACGAATCAGCTAGAACAAAAATGATTCCATGATGATTTCTACCGGTTGATTAACAGCGATGGACGGACTGCGATAAGATATGAGTGAATATTTTGCTAATTAAGTTGATTACCTTCTCCATGAGAAAAACTGGCCCAATCCCGCAGAAAACCACAGTCGACCAGACTCCAGAATGTCGGTGCAAATATGCGGCGGAAAGCGGTGGAGGCGAAATCCGGTGCCATTTGGAGCGCGACCTACGCTCGCCGCCAACAGCCGTCGAGCTTAGGGTGCAGAGTTGTGGAGGAGTGCGCGGCGAGTGAGTGGGGACGAAGTGGGCGAGGGTTTTCTTTTCCTTTTGCATGTGTGAGTGAACACATACGGTTCACAGAGGCGACGAAGATGAATCGTGTGCGATAGTAAATTACCAAGATTGAATGGGAATCCTAATTTCCTTTGTCCTTCATCCATGAGTTTTTTTCCTACGATGAACATAAACCCTGCTAATCACCGTGTTTAAATTTGACACTTTTTCGGGTTCATTTACAATATTTAGGGGATTATGTGCATTTTGTAGGCATTAATGCACGTAATTCAAATTCAAACAATTGGTGCATGAAAGGGTGCACAAGAACGGTCTGGAAAAACCATACTCGTGGTCTTTAGTAATTTCTCAAGCCTTTTACAAGGAATGGGCAGATATTTCAATGGAATGCGTGGCAATAGTCAACCACAAATGCGTCATTTACTGGGTTATCAACTATAGAACAATGAAATATGTGCTTGAAAAACATAACGACTGGCATGGTGCCATGGTATGGCCTCACTGTGCCCTGGTTAAAAGCTGAGAAGGTTTGATTTATGTTGTCATGCACGCCCTTCATAAATCAAACCATCACCGAGGAAGTTCAATGCTTTCGAGAGGGAAATCACCATGGTTGAAGGGCGATCCAAATTTCCGTCCTACTTTGTCATTCAGTTTTTTTCCAACGATCAACATACCGCCTCAAATGAAATGTGTTCAAATTTGACATTTTTTGGAACTCATTTACCATATTTAGGGGATTGTGTGCATTTTCTAGGCCTTAATTATGCACATAATTCAAATTTAAACAATCGATGCATGAAAAGGTGCACAAGAACGGTCTTGAAAACCATGCTCGTGCTATACAAAAAATGAAATACATTGTTGGAACATGATGCCTTGTGTGGTGCCATGGTATAGCCTCACCATGCCCTGGTAAAAATTGGAGAATGTTTTCCTTATGTCGTGATGCGCGCCTTTCATAAAATGAACCATCATCCAAGGAAGTTACATGGTTTCTAGGGGGAAATCAACAAGATTTAAGGGGGGTCCAAATTTCCTTTGTCATTTGTCCACGAGTTTTTTTCTATGATGAGCATACAACCTGCAAATTACCGTGTTCAAATTTTGCACTTTTCCGGGTTCATTTGCCATATTTAGGGGATTATGTGCATTTCCTAGGAATTGATGCGCATAATTCAAGTTCAAACAATTGATGCATGAAAGGGTCCACAAGAACGGCCTAGAAAACCATGCTCGTGCCATTTAGTAAATACTCATGCCTTTTACAAGGAATGGACAGATATTTCGATGAAATGTGTGGCAATAGTCAACCACAAATGTCTATTTGTTGGGTTTTCAACTATAGAAAAAATGAAATAAATGCTTAAAAAACATGACGCCTGGCATGGTGCCATGGTATGACCTCACCATGCCCTAGTAAAAATTTGAGAAGGTTTGGCTTATGTCGTCATGCACGCCCTTCATAAATCGAACCATCATCGAGGAAGTTCCATGCTTTCGAGAGGGAAAATCCCCAAGATTGAAGGGGAATCCTAATTTCCGTCCTAGTTTGTCATTCACTTTTTTTCCAACGCTCAACATACCGCCTCAAATGCAATGTGTTCAAATTTGACATTTTCCCGGGCTCATTTACCATATTTAGGGATTATGTGCATTTTAGGCATTAATGGACATAATTCAAATTCAAACAATCGGTGCATAAAAAGGTGCAGAAGAACGGTCTGGAAAACCATTCTCGTGTTATTTAGCACATTCTCATGCCTTTTACAAGGAACGGGTAGATATTTGAAGGAAATGTGTGGCAATAGTCAACCATAAACGTGTCGTTTACTCGGTTAACAACTATACAAAAAATGAAACACAAGGTTGGAAAACATGATGCCTGGCATGGTGCCATGGTATGGCATCACCATGCCCTGGTAAAAATTGGAGAATGTTTTCCTTATGTTGTTATGCGTGCCTTTCATAAATCGAACCATCACTAAGGAAGTTTCATGGTTTGGAGGGGGAAATCACCAAGATTGAAGGGGGATCCAAATTTCCTTTGTGCTTTGTCTACGAGTTTTTTCTATTATGAGCATACAACCTGTAAATCACCGTGTTCAAATTTAGCACTTTTCCGAGTTCATTTGCCATATTTAGGGGATTATGTGCATTTACTAGGCATTAATGGGCATAATACAAGTTCAAACAATGGATGCATGAAAGGGTCCACAAGAACAGCCTAGAAAACCATGCTCGTGCCATTTAGTAAATTCTCATGCCTTTTACAAGGAATGGACGGATATTCCGATGAAATGTGTGGCAATAGTCAACCATAAATGTCTGTTTGTTGGGGTTTCAACTATAGAAAAAATGAAATAAATGCTTAAAAAACATGACGCCTGGCATGGTGCCATGGTATGACCTCACCATGCCTTGGTAAAAATTTGAGAAGGTTTGGCTTATGTTGTCATGCACGCCCTTCATAAATCGAACCATCACCGAGGAAGTTCCATGCTTTTGATAGGGAAATTCTCAAGATTGAATAGGAATCCAAATTTTCTTCGTTCTTTGCCCAGGAGTTTTTTTCTATGACGAACATACACCCTGCAAATCACCGTGTTCAAATTTGGCATTTTTTTCGGGCTCATTTACCACATTTAGGGGATTATGTGCATTTTTTAGGCATTTAGCGCATATAAATCCAATCCAGCTACAAGTGCGCGGGTGTGATATGAGGGACGTGGATTGCCGTTCGATCACGGCGCATCCAATGGTGCACACGCGCGATCCGCGTGGCTGGGGTTCCTGCCAATCATAACGCAACACACAATAGGCTCAGCACTCACTGTTTCCGGAAGCGTCGGAGATGAACCGCGTGTGACAATGAACGAGCAAAATTGTAAGGGAAGCCAAATTTCTGTTGTCGTTTGTGGTTGAGCTCTTGAATACCACTGCACTGTACGGTTTCCCAGCCCCTCCGTCCCAGAGATCTCTCCAGGCGTCGTCCATGGCACCGCGACACATAGTAACTGGTAAGGAAGCGATATCCCGCCGCGCCGCGTTCCTCGCTGCCCGTGATCGCACACATTGTAAGGAAGCGATGGCATCTCGCCGCGCCGAGTTCATTGCCGCCAGCGGCCAGACAGTTACATGGGCGGACTTTGAGGCTGCCATGGCCAAATTGGTGGTGGATCTAGAGGCAGCCAAAGCCGCACAGAAGGAGTGGAAAAGGCAAAAATCAGTCAAGAAAAGAGAGTCCCGCCGCCGCAAGAAAAAAGAGGCCGCACGCCATGGTGAGGAGAGCTTGGCGGAGATCGAAGCATGGTGGGTTGCCGCCTACAAGGCCAGGAAGGAGAACACCGACGTCTGGCTAGCATGCCCTGATGGCAACATGTGAGAAGTTGTCTAAGTTTGTAGTATTAGAGCAAATTACTGGTAGTACTTTAAGTTTGTAGTATTAACTTACAATGTCGGTAAGAGCATCCTTTGAGGGCTTTGAGCATTGATTAGCATGTGTGCCCATGTGCGTTTTTTTGCGTTAATCATTAGAAGATCAAAAAACACACGGTTTCTATGCCGTACTCGTCTGTGTTTTTTGCGTTAATGACGCATAAGTCAGTTACCTCTGCGATATTTCCTAATAAACCAGGCATACCATTGACCGAAAAAAATCAAGTACACGTGTACACTTTTTTGGAGACGGGATCTGCCAACTTTCTTTTTTCTCGCACATGAGTATTTTATGCGCTTCGTCTGCGTTGTGTGTTTCCCACGCCCAAGTTTCAAATTTCGCACCGAAATTTGCATTAGGCGTGCAATTTCCGAATTTATTCCTACAACAACATCCCCTTCCCCTCAGTATCCCCCCTCCCTCGCGCCTCCCCCTACTGGCATCTCAAACCGCCGCCGCCGCAACCACAGCTTCAACCACATCTAAGTTCTGCTCGGATCCAGTTAGGTAACTGATGCGGAGCATCCCTCACTGATAAAGGCAAAGGGTCCCGATCTTTCGATGAGATGATAACTATCGATTTGGTGGAGACGACTTTGACGATCCGACTACAAACGTGCACGACGTTGCGCCTTAGCAATCGCTAAACCAACTCCGAGAGGTTATTGACCATGCCGGAGCACAATCAACCTGACCACGAAGGTCTATTCCTGCAAGCAATCGAAGAACAAGCAAGAATATGATAAAAGCAATCTGAATATTGCGAGTATATATGAAGTATTGATAAAGGTGGGGATCCGTAAACGGTCTTGGTCTGGTCGTTGGACACAAACGAAGTACACGAAATTGCAATGGCTAACTTTTAACTAAACAAATCCCAAGGAAAAGCTACTAGATGGATATACTTATATAGGAGCAAGGGGTGGCGGCCAAGGAGGTGGGAGGACGTCCCAAGGCAGCCTAAAACTAAATCTAGGTCGTACAAGGCCAATGGGCCCAAGTGGAGGTGATGTAACACCTTTGGACTTGTAGTTTGACTCGGATTCTGCTGCAGCATCAGATTGTTTCGTCCACAACTCAACGCTCCGGACGAATTTGAAGGTGATTCCAATTGGGTTGGAAAGTGCACGAAATCTAGTTTCCAACAAAAAAAAGAATCACCCAATTCGGAGTCCGTATGAAAAACTTGTGTGCGATTTGAGTCAGGTATGTCTGTGCAGTCCGAATCTGAATCCAGAACGTGAGAGACTTGGACTCTATCTTCTCTTGGGCCAAAAGTGACGTGAGAGAACTTTTTGGACAGCAAATAAACATCTCTTTCTTCCTTATCTTTATATGTGGATTGTACAAATGTCCCATACACCTGCAATTAGACAAAACACAAAAGTGTGTGAAGTATTTTTGTTCTGGATAACATAAATAGATTATTGAATAGTTTGCACTAGAAATCACCTGACAAATATGCATATATGCAATATTTTTGGTCATATCCAAGGTAGTCATGTCCTCATCATCCTCCCCTTCTTGAAAATAAAGCCGTCCTCGGCGTTGCTTAATCGGAAATGTGGCTAACAAAAGAGACAAGGTGTACATGTTGTATATGTATATGTCATCCATTTTTACTTCCCTTGATTTTTGCATATATCACACATGAATAGATGAGTAACTTGCATAGTTCATAAAATCTAAAGCCAAAAAATTAGCACAAGAAGTAGAAGGCATGAAAATATTGCAACTCAGTTTGCACATATAAGTGAAGCTCTTATTCATTTCAAAAGATTGACAATGTTCATCATTAAACCATCCCAACATTGGTGAATAAACCTTACTTGCATCAAATTTACATGCTACAACATGCTTAAATAAGCAAACATGCAATAAGTCATTCAACACAGAATCATCACCAAGATTAGAGGTCATATCAAAGTGATTAAACATTGGTTCTTTTGCATCAATAGTTAATTCAATGGGTGCACTCAAAATTGTTGGTATTTCAGTTGTTTGATCACATGGCAAAGTCAAATTATCAACGTAGTCCTCTAAAATAGGTGGTGTGATCAAAGTAGTGGGTAGCTCATCAGATGGTGCATTCAAATTGACAAGGCATTCATCATTCTCATGTAGAGATGGAAGATCAGTACCTTTGGCATTACCTCTTATGATCAACTCAGATGATGTAGCCACTCTCGGGGGCGATGTGTCACATGGTGAAGGTGATGTAGTCCTGACAACAACGGATGTGGTTGTCATAGTATGCCTAGTAGTTGAAGGAACAATCATATCAACTCTTGGAATGTGCACCGTGCGCTTGTTCTCCTCGTGGCCAACACGTCGTTTTATTTCCTGTTCAGCTTTGCAAGCAAGATGAAACAAATGGTCCATAGGATAACACTCTTCATGAATTAGTATCTCTTGAATATCACGGTTTAATCCTTCCCAAAATCTATCCATAAAATCATCTTCACTTTCTTCTAAAGAGGAATGCAACAAGGTAGTTTGTAAATCATCATAATATTTTGTTACAGTTTCACTACCTTGTTTTAAGTGTTGCAACTTCTTAATCATGTCACGAGTATAATAAGCAGGGACGAAAGTATGTCGCATGGCAAGTTTCAAATCATCCCAAGTAGTAGGTATATAATCAGGGTGTAACCGACAATATTCACTCCACCAAACCAGAGCATAACCAGTGAAAGAACCAACCGCAACCTTAACCTTTTTATGTTCATCGAAATTATGGGAAGCAAATATATTTTTTATGTCGAACTCCCATTCAATATATAAAGCAGGTTTAAAACGGCCATTAAATGGTGGTATAGATACATTAACCTGATCATGTGCATTTGGATGTTTGTGCACCTCTCGTGACGGTTGTGGTATTTGCAAAGGTGGTGGCACATCTCCCGCGATCGACAAAGCCCATGAATTGACTCTGGATCCTGTCATGATTAGTAGAACAAGAAACAAAACCCAAAAATAATGTTCCTATAACTACTAGGATGTGGTGGTAAAACGCTCACAGTAAAGCAAATATCAATGTCTTACAAGTTCTTACCATGCAGCAGGCGGTGATCGGCAACCAGCGGTGTCAAGTAACTCCGAATATTGAGTAAAGCGATTGCCAGGGGAGCGTACATATACACGGTGTAGAAATATATGGAGCTGGGTTGGCTATATATGGTAGCAAAAGATTAGCAATAATCAATTCAAAGATGCAATGTTGAATAAACGCTCAACGACGGTACTGTGCTGGTCCTAGGCTAGACCGGACTAGAGACGCGAGCCTAGAACACTAATGAGGTCACGGCGTAGCACAACTAGCATCAATGAAGGATACTAAGTAGCTCTTGACAGCAAGATATAAGTGAAGATCACAACGGCAGTGAAGATAATGATGAAAAACAACTGCCAAGCAGGATATACAACAACTCTCTCTCCAACTTTCCTCTTGAAAAGTTTGAGACAATTTTCTGATAAATTCTTTCAAAGAATGCTACTAACTCAAGCTTTCCAATGCAAAAAGAATCACTCAATTCCGAGTTGATATGAGGAGTCAAAGAATTCTAAAACTGGCCTAAAAAATTGGAACAAGTTGTGTTCACGAACTTCGGAGGGCAAAAAGACCTATTTAGAAGCCGATTTTGAGGTGTCAAATATTGAACTAACTTCTGCAACTATTTAGATGCGGCTCGTCGCTATCTTCTATTTGAGTACTCACGGAGCCAAAACGGACTTCGTATGAGGAAGATACACCTGTTTTACTGAACAGTGCGCAAAACAGATTCCAATCCGAATTCAGGTACGAGATTGATTCTAGATAGATCCAATTTTTTTTCTTCTCTCTTTTTTTTTCTCACGCTTTTTTTTATTTTTCTTCTCCCTCTTTTCTTTTTTTTTCTTTCCTTTTTTCTCTTTTTTTTTCTTTATATTCTTTTTCTCCCTCTTTCCAAGACAAACTAGATAAGATGCAGATTCGATCAGGCGAAGATGTGAGTGACCTCAACTATGATTATGACAATAAACAGTGCGTAGCACGTGGTGGAAATTGGTGGATGGGATGGTGGACAGCGGATGGGATAATGATGCAGCGGCTGCGTGACTAATGTGAACAGAACTCGAAACTCTAAAGGAACTAGACACTAAGACCACTCGACACGGCGATGCAACCGATAATTCAATAATGCAAACAATGAAAAGAAAATTGCAAAGGCTCAGTCTGGCTAGGACAAAGGATGAATAGATCTAACTTTTGTTTTGTGGCTTTTTCTTGGACAATAGGTAAGAAAACAAATCTAATCTAGGAAAAACTGGAAATTCTCACCGAGCAACCTGAAAACTGATACCACTTGATAAAGGCAAAGGGTCCCGATCTTTCGATGAGATGATAACTATCGATTTGGTGGAGACGACTTTGACGATCCAACTACAAACGTGCACGACGTTGCGCCTTAGCAATCGCTAAACCAACTCCGAGAGGTTATTGACCATGCCGGAGCACAATCAACCTGACCACGAAGGTCTATTCCTGCAAGCAATCGAAGAACAAGCAAGAATATGATAAAAGCAATCTGAATATTGCGAGTATATATGAAGTATTGATAAAGGTGGGGATCCGTAAGCGGTCTTGGTCTGGTCGTTGGACACAAACGAAGTACACGAAGTTGCAATGGCTAACTTTTAACTAAACAAATCCCAAGGAAAAGCTACTAGATGGATCTACTTATATAGGAGCAAGGGGTGGCGGCCAAGGAGGTGGGAGGACGTCCCAAGGCAGCCTAAAACTAAATCTAGGTCGTACAAGGCCAATGGGCCCAAGTGGAGGTGATGTAACACCTTTGGACTTGTAGTTTGACTCGGATTCTGCTGCAGCATCAGATTGTTTCGTCCACAACTCAACGCTCCGGACGAATTTGAAGGTGATTCCAATTGGGTTGGAAAGTGCACGAAATCTAGTTTCCAACAAAAAAATAATCACCCAATTCGGAGTCCGTATGAAAAACTTGTGTGCGATTTGAGTCAGGTATGTCTGTGCAGTCCGAATCTGAATCCAGAACGTGAGAGACTTGGACTCTATCTTCTCTTGGGCCAAAAGTGACGTGAGAGAACTTTTTGGACAGAAAATAAACATCTCTTTCTTCCTTATCTTCATATGTGGATTGTACAAATGTCCCATACACCTGCAATTAGACAAAACACAAAAGTGTGTGAAGTATTTTTGTTCTGGATAACATAAATAGATTATTGAATAGTTTGCACTAGAAATCACCTGACAAATATGCATATATGCAATATTTTTGGTCATATCCAAGGTAGTCATGTCCTCATCACTCACTCATCCCCATGGACGTGCCTACATCTCCCTCAACACCACTTGGACCCATGACACGAGGCCGAGCTAAGGCCATTGAAGATAAGGTGAATTCGCTCCTCTCCGAACTTCCTATTCCTACTCACGAGACATGGCTACTACCTCATTCAGAAACTCTGTGTGTTATCAGGTGCCTGGGAGCGAGCCACGGAACAACTACCCCCAAGAGCCAAGACGGCGAGGACCCCAACCATGATGAACAAGAAGAAGAGCTGCCGCGAAGCTACAGGCGTCGGACGATCGATAGTGTCCAGACGACCGACGAGTCCCAGGACACGGACGACCGGATCCCTCCGGACGTCCGACACTTCGTCACCCGAACCAAATCTACGGACGTCCGGAGCGGACCGGACGACCGGACGCCAAGCACCAGAACCGAAACTACGGACGTCCGAGCGCGCCCGGACGACCGGACCCTCCTGAAGCCCCGGACGACCGACCCACTACGGACGACCGACGCGCCTGCACCCGAGCTGAAACAACGGACGTCCGAGCCCGCCCGGACGACCGGACCATCACGAGCCTCCGGACGTCCGACGCCTTCCGGACGTCCGACTCCTGAGTGACCAAACCTGCGGGCTGGAGCCCTTTTACCCCTTGTTTTGACTTCCATTTGCACTAAGACTATAAATAGGACACCCCCACCTCCTTGTACGGGTAGCATTGGATTAGCTCATATTTGTGAGAGAGCCTTTGCTCATCCACTTGGATACTTCTCCTCGGAGTTCAGGACCTCTTCGGAGAAGATCCCCCAAGCGGATTCAAGACCCCTCTCGAGGGAAGACCATCAAGACCTCCGTTAGGAGATGAACTGTCCTTTGTATCCTTACCTTTGTTGACTATGGATCATATGTACCTCTTTGTGTTCGGTGATCTAGCACTCGTGTGATTGATTCTCTGTCAGTTGCATGATTCTCTCTCGTCCTCCCCGTGATTTCCCCTTTGTGCTTCCGCGTGTTCTTCGTGTTTCTCCCGTGGGATCCCTCCAAACATGAAAGATCATGCATCTAGGGTTTTGCCCTACATCATCTTGGTATCATGAGCCACGTTGATCACGTTTTTGGAGCCCCTACCCCGTGTTTTCTAGCTTGATTTTGTTGTTTTCGTCCTAATTCCGAAAATTCCCCACCAAAAATAGCCCCAAAAAATTTTGTGATTTGTTTGAGTTGAGATTTTGTTGGATTTGGTCCATGGATTTGTATTGCTGCGTGTGGATCTAGCTTTTCCCACCCTCCCCACCCTTTTCCATCCATCAAACCGCTCGATTTCGACCTCACCATCTTCTTCTTCCCCGGAGTTTTTCACAGTTCCTCTCCCCGAGCCCGATTTTCGCCCAGGCTCCGGACGACCGAAAAAGGCCGGACGTCCGACGAAGTCCGGACGACCGTAAAATCACGGACGACCGTGAAACCCTGACGAAACTGAAGTTCGACAGTTCCTCACCTCCACATTCCCACATTCCACCACACCCTCCAAACCCACATACACAAACATCTTCCACGATACCTCCGATGATGATTTTGACACATTTTGGTCCTTGAGATTTTGAGTTGTGGATTCCGTATCCTTTTGTGTTTCGGCTATCTAGGTGCGGTTGACGTCATCACCACCACGGCTCATCTTCGCAAGGGTCTCATCATCGCAAGGACGGTAACTTCGACGACATCTTTGTCATACCTTGCAATTGCATTGATACCCACATGTCCCTACTTTTGCGTAGCTTACCCATCGAGACTAGCCGTTGAGTATTGCTGGCAACGTGACTTGTGCACATTAGTGATCATACTCCATATAGCATACATATTATACCATAGTGGTGCATATCTTGAGATCAACTTGTGTGTCACAAAGTTGTCATCGCATACGCAATTGCTACCTTGGTTCGTGAGTTTTGCATGAGAAAAGAGCTCAAAAGTAAAAGAGCCAACCAAGCTTTTAAGCAAAGAGGAAAGATAAGCAAAGAGCTTATAGGCAAGAACCATAGCATCATACAACATTAAGATTGTCATATCCGATCATCTTGGATCATTGCACCGAAATATCATACATATAGAATACTTGGGATAGAGATAGTTGCATTTTTGCCTAGTAGGCTGTGCACAAGAGCATTTTAGTGGTTTCCACATTTTGGCTCACTTTTGGATTGCACAATCCCACTTATCTATTTGCGTGTGTGTTTCCGTGTACCCATACTAGCTCGGTCTACTTGTTGCATTTGCAAATTTGTGAATCTTTTCCAACATTATTGAAGCTTACTTACTATTGCATCAAATTTTGTGCCACCATCCTAACCAAGCTCCACCATAAGCTCTTCCTTGTGTAGGTGTGAGAACCGACAAGAATTGGTACCAACAGTGCTATTTCATTGTCCGCATTTGAGTGAATTTGATTCATCTTCAACATCGGTCAAGGTACATTTGGTACATGTTCTTTTCCTTCTTCCACTTACATTTTACTTGGTATGATGGATAGGCCAAGTTCTTCTACAAATCCACCTGTCATCGAGAACGGCGACAACATGTCATCATTCATCACAAAGAGCCACCTCTTTGGTGCTCAAAGGGCGTTACACCAAGAGCAACAAGCTATGAGCGACCGCATCGACAACCTCGCCACCGACTTGCGACTCTCCGAGCAACGTACAAGAGACTACTTCGACGACAAGTTCGACTCTCACAAGCAAGAAAATAATGCAAGAATGGACGAGATCCGCGCCTTGATGAGGAACCGGCATCATTCCACTTCTTCCTCCTCAAGACAAAGCCGCTCGAGTCGACACTCCGATGACACCTTCTCCGGCTCAAGTACACCGTCATCGGCCATTCTTCGACGAGCCGAGCATCAAGACCGTCATGCATCTCGGAACCCACTACAAGACAAGCATTCACAAGAGCAAGTCGATGAGAAAGTCCCTCGTCCTCAATCAAACCAAGTGGCTTTTGCTCAAGCTCAAGAACGACAACGACTACGGCGACAAGAAGAAGAACGAGCGCGTCTACACCAAGAAGAACAAGACGCCGAGGCTCAACGTCTTCAACAAACACAACGTGAAGCGCAAGCTCTTGAGGCGCAACGTTCCCTTAAAGAATCAAGTCAAGCCATCGCCAACCGCAACCACGAACGGCGCAATCAAGAGGAAGCTCTTCGAGAAGTAATCCAAGAGAGGAACTACCTACCACAAGTGCAACGTCAAGCGCCACAAGTTCCTCCACAACCTCGTCAAGCTCCACTTCAACCTCAAGTTCAACAAGTTGATCATAGACTTCCTCCGCGCCAAGAGCAACATGAGGATGACTATCCCCCACGTCAAGGACGTCATCATCACCATCGCCAACAACACAATGAAGAGCAACGCTATGGCAAGCTCAAGTTCACAATGTCCAAGTTCAAAGGAAGCAATGATCCGGAAGAGTACCTCTCATGGGCATTGAAGGTCGACAAAATCTTTCGTTTGCACAACTATGATGAAGAGAAGAAGATCGCTATGGCATCACTTGAGTTCCAAGACCATGTGCTCATATGGTGGGAACAAGTCCTTGAATGCCGTGAAGCAAGAGGTGAACCTCCAATCACCACTTGGGCTCAAATGAAGGATGTCATGCGAGCACGCTTTGTACCAACCTACTACAACCGCGATCTCTTCAAGAAGCTACAAGTCCTCAAGCAAGGAACAAAGAGTTTTGAAGAATACTACAAGGAAATGGAGATAGCAATGATTCGAGCCAATGTCAAGGAAGATGATGAGCAAACAATGGCACGTTTCTTGAATGGACTCAATCATCCCATCAAGAAGATCGCCGACTTCCAACCATATTCCAACCTCATTGAGCTCGTGCATCAAGCAACCAAGGCGGAACGTCAAGTGCACGATGACTTCAAGTACGCCAAGTACTCATCCAAGACCTACGGCTTCTCCAACATCCAAGCTTCAACGACTCCTCCAACATCTATGTCAACCAAACCTTCTCCAAGCAACAACGACAAGTCAAGTTACAAGAAAAATCCGACAAGTTCAAGTCGTCTTCCTCCTACTACAAGCAACTTCAAGCCGCGTGCTTCATCATCTACTCCGACCGATGAGGCCATCAAAACAAGCTCCTTCAAGTGTTTCACTTGCGGCGGCCGAGGCCACAAGTCCTATGAATGCACGAATAAGCGCACCATGATCCTCAACAACGACGGCACATATGACTCAATGAGTGAAGAGGAGATGGAAGCCCTTGAGCAAGTGGCCATACACCGGCATGTGAACGAAGATGAAGATGATCAAGTCTTTTGTGATGAGGATTCGAGCCCCGCTCTCGTTGTCTCCAAAGTCTTGACACTTCAACATCAATAACAAGAAGACCAAAGATGCCACATCTTCCACACAAAGGCCGGCATCAATGGAAGGTCCGTCAAGGTCATCATCGATGGAGGTAGTTGCCACAACTTGGCAAGTGAAGAACTATGCTCCAAGCTTCAATTGGTCAAGAGGAAGCACCCGCACCCCTACAAGGTTCAATGGCTAAGTGACTCCGGCACTATACGAGTCGAGCATACGGTCCAAGTCTCTTTCAAAATAGGTGCTTATGAAGACACTTTGGAATGTGATGTGGTCCCAATGACCGTTTGCCACCTCCTTCTTGGTCGACCATGGCAATTCGACCGTGGTGTCATCCACAATGGGCGCACCAATCACTATAGCTTCAAGATGAAAGGGAAGGAGTATGTGCTACGACCTATGTCTCCTAGTCAAGTGATAGCCAACAAGCAAACCACCCACCATGGCGAGAAGAGTGAGAAAGTTACCCACCCAAAAGTGAGTGAGAGCCACAAGCCAAATATGAGTGCCTCTTCGCCTAGAGAGAAAAACCTCATCCTATTTGCCACCAAAAGTGAGATAAGAGAAGTGTGTGAGAACCCATCGAGTGTGATACACTTTGTCCTTGTGTGCAAGGATGGAGAACCAAAATCTAACACTTCTCACGAGCTACCTTTAGTGTTTCAATCTCTTTTGCAGGAATTCCAAGATGTTTTCCCCGATGAGCTACCTCCGGGTCTACCTCCACTTCGAGGCATTGAGCATCGAATCGACCTCATCCCCGGAGCACCACTTCCAAACAAAGATCCATACCATGTCAACCCCGAAGAGACAAGGGAAATCCAATGGCAAGTACAATAACTCATCGACAACGGTCATGTACGTGAAAGCTTAAGCCCTTGTGCCGTTCCCGTTATACTTGTGCCTAAGCCCGATGGAAGTTTCCGCTTGTGTTCTGATTGTAGACCTATAAATGCTATTACCGTTCGCTATAGGCATCCCATTCCTCGCTTAGATGATATGCTTGATGAACTTAGCGGAGCCAACTTTTTCTCAAAAATTGACCTTAAAAGTGGCTATTATCAAATCCGCATTCAAGAAGGTGATGAATGGAAAACCGCTTTCAAAACCAAATTTGGCTTATATGAGTGGTTAGTGATGCCTATGGGTTTGTCCGAAGCTCCCAGAACTTTCGTGCGTCTTATGCATCACGTGCTTAGACCTTACATAGGAGTCTTCGTTGTTGTTTACTTTGATGATATTCTTGTGTTTAGCAAAACAATGAAAGACCATATTAATCATGTTAAATCTGTTTTGCAAACCCTTCGCAAGGAAAGCCTTTATGCAAATTTGAAAAAATGCATGTTTGGTGTTGACAAAGTGGTTTTCTTGGGATTTGTTGTCTCTTGTTCATGTTGACGAAACTAAAATTGACGCAATTAAAACTTGGCCCCAACCAACCAATTTGCAACAAGTGCGTAGTTTCCTTGGCCTTGCAGGATTTTATCGCCGATTTGTGAAAAACTTTAGCACAATTGGCGCTCCTTTGCATGCCTTGAGTAAGAAGAATGCTCCTTTTGTTTGGGGATCTTTGCAATCCACCGCTTTTGATGAACTCAAGTCTTTGCTTACTCATGCCCCGATTCTTGCTTTGCCCAATTTTGACAAAACTTTTGAGGTTCATTGTGATGCAAGTGGTACCGGAATTGGTGGAGTTTTGATGCAAGAAAAACGAGCCATTGCTTATTTTAGTGAAAAACTCTCCAGTGCTCAACTTAATTATCCCATCTATGACAAAGAATTGTATGCTTTAGTGCGTGTGCTACATGCTTGGGAACATTATCTTAGACCTCATGAGTTTGTCATCCATACCGATCATGAAACGCTTAAGTACCTAAAAGGTCAAACTAAATTGAACAAGCGTCATGCCAAATGGAGTGAATTCATTGAATCTTTTCCTTATGTGATCAAGTACATTAAGGGTAAAGAAAATGTTGTTGCGGATGCACTTTCACGCATATGCATGCTTGTCACTCAACTTGAGTTGAATGTTATTGGTTTTGAGCATATAAAAGACTTGTATGAGCATGATCCTTCTTTCGCTAATCCGTACACTAAGTGTTTGACACACACGTCTTGGGAACGATACTACCTAAAGGATGATTATCTTATGAGAGCTAACAAACTTTGCATTCCCTTGTCTTCTCTTCGTTTGCTCCTTTTGCAAGAGGCTCATGGAGGCGGACTCATGGGACACTTTGGACGCGACAAGACTTTCGCCACGCTCTCCAAGAACTACTTTTGGCCCAAGATGTTTCGTGATGTCTCACGCTTCACCAACCGTTGCTCTACATGTCACAAAGCTAAGTCAAAAGCTCAATCCCATGGTCTTTACATGCCACTTCCTATTCCTTATCAACCTTGGGAAGACATTAGCATGGATTTTGTACTTGGTTTGCCTAGAACTCAAAATGGCAAGGATTCCGTCTTTGTTGTTGTGGACAGATTTTCTAAGATGGCACATTTCATTCCTTGCAACAAGATAGACGATGCTTCACATATTGCTAATCTCTTTTGTAGGGAAATCTTGCGACTTCATGGATTGCCAAAGACGATTGTCTCCGATCGTGACGTCAAGTTCTTGAGTTACTTTTGGAAGACACTATGCGCCAAGCTCGACATCAAGCTATTGTTCTCTTCGGCATACCATCCTCAAACCGACGGCCAAACGGAGGTGACGAACCGTACACTCTCGACTCTACTTCGCGCGTTAATCAAGAAGAACATCAAGGAGTGGGAAGAGTGTCTACCCATCGCCGAGTATGCATACAACCGCGCAAGACATTCGACTACCGGCAAGTCCCCCTTCGAGGTCGTCTATGGCTTCCACCTGTTGTCGCCATTGGACATTCTACCTCTCCCTCTACAAGACCGCACCAACATGGATGCGAGTGCACGGGCAAGCTACATCAAGAAGATGCATGAAGATACAAGGCACACCATCGAGCGCCAAGTACAACGACTAGCGACCAAGCTCAACACCAACAAGCAACCAAAGGCATTCAACATTGGTGATCTCGTGTGGCTACATCTTCGCAAGGACCGCTTCCCCAACGAACGCAAGTCCAAGCTTCTCCCTCGGGCCGACGGACCTTTCAAGGTTCTTGCACGCTACAACGACAATGCCTACAAGATCGACCTACCGCGAGACAAGTATAATGTGGGCGACATCTTCAACATCAAGGACCTAACACCTTACCATGGAGATGCATCTTTCGATCCGAGGTCGGATCTCCCCCAAGGGGGGGGGAGATGATGCGGAGCATCCCTCGCTCATCCCCATGGACGTGCCTACATCTCCCTCAACACCACTTGGACCCATGACACGAGGCCAAGCTAAGGCCATTGAAGATAAGGTGAACTCGCTCCTCTCCGAACTTCCTATTCCTACTCACGAGACATGGCTACTACCTCATTCAGAAACTCTGTGTGTTATCAGGTGCCTGGGAGCGAGCCATGGAACAACTACCCCCAAGAGCCAAGACGGCGAGGACCCCAACCATGATGAACAAGAAGAAGAGCTGCCGCGAAGCTACAGGCGTCGGACGACCGACAGTGTCCGGACGACCGACGAGTCCCAGGACACGGACGACCGGACCCCTCCGGACGTCCGACACTTCGTCACCCGAACCAAATCTATGGACGTCCCGAGCGGACCGGACGACCGGACGCCAAGCACCAGAACCGAAACTACGGACGTCCGAGCGCGCCCGGACGACCGGACCCTCCTGAAGCCCCGGACGATCGACCCACTACGGACGACCGACGCGCCTGCACCCGAGCTGAAACAACGGACGTCCGAGCCCGCCCGGACGACCGGACCGTCACGAGCCTCCGGACGTCCGACGCCTTCCGGACGTCCGACTCCTGAGTGACCAAACCTGCGGGCTGGAGCCCTTTTACCCCTTCGTTTTGACTTCCATTTGCACTAAGACTATAAATAGGACACCCCCACCTCCTTGTACAGGTAGCATTGGATTAGCTCATATTTGTGAGATAGCCTTTGCTCATCCACTTGGATACTTCTCCTCGGAGTTCAGGACCTCTTCGGAGAAGATCCCCCAAGCGGATTCAAGACCCCTCTCGAGGGAAGACCATCAAGACCTCCGTTAGGAGATGAACTGTCCTTTGTATCCTTACCTTTGTTGACTATCGATCATATGTACCTCTTTGTGTTCGGTGATCTAGCACTCGTGTGATTGATTCTCTGTCGGTTGCGTGATTCTCTCTCGTCCTCCCCGTGATCTCCCCTTTGTGCTTCCGCGTGTTCTTCGTGTTTCTCCCGTGGGATCCCTCCAAACGTGAAAGATCATCCATCTAGGGTTTTGCCCTACATCAGTAACCCACCGATCTCTATCATGTCCCTGGCCTGATTGCTTAAATGGCGCCTGTGAAACATCCTCATGCCTCCAAATCCCCCCACGCCAGGAGCTGATGGCGATCCATGGCGCGATGGCCGCTGTGTGTGTTGACCCGGAGGAACACCTCGCCTCCGCCGCCGCCGCCAATATGGTGCAGGCTCTGGCCCAGATGAAGTGCCCTAGCGACTACCCCCTAGGACTTAATAGGTAAGATCTGACCAGCTAAATCTTACCAATACCACTTGCAATGGCTATGATTTTCCGTTGATGTATTAAGCATGTTCGTGCCTTGTTTATTTCTGTACTACACACTGTGTGATGTTCAAATATTACCGTGTCCAGCTCAATTTCACCAATACTAGCAACAAACTTACAATACATGACTCGGGATATCACTACAGATGCTGCCCATCTGCTATTTTTAGTGGTTGCTAACCCTGTTGCACTTAACATGCATGTCCATGTACTTACGCAGGGCCATAACGGATGATGATTTTGTTTGCCGTTGAGGTGAGCTGCATCCCATGTCTTACTGTATTTCACGTAATTTGTGCAATTGCAATTTAACTTCTACCCATTTACTGGTTGCCTGTAGGTACACATGTCAGTGGCACTGATCCACGCTTCGACCCGGAGGAACAGCTCGCCTCCGCCGTCGCTGACTTTGGGCGAGCTCTGCCAAGATGAAGTGCCCCAGCAACTACCTCTCAGGACTTACCAAGTATGTACTCACCAGTTTAATCTTACCAATACCAGTTGCAATTAATGGCTATGTTCTGTACAGTCGATGTATTAAGCATGTTCTATGCCTAACACGTTTTTCCTACTTTCCCTACCTTTTTATTGACATCTGGGCCATTCTCTGCTCTGGCAGCACCTGCCTTGTGATGTTTAACTATGCCAATTGCATTTCTATCAGCACCAATTTCAATGTCTATTAAGCCTGTTGCAATTAACAGTTGAATCCATTTTTAAATAGTTGCATTTTAATGGCTACAAAACATGACTTAGGGTGTTGTTAAGCCTGTTGCAAGTAACAGTTGTATCCATTTTTTAATCTGTCCATTTGCTACCATGCTACTCTCTGCAATGAAGATATACTAGAGATGCTGCCCCATTTGCTTTTTGGGTGGATGCTAACCCTGTTGTACTTAACATGCTTGTCCATGTACTTACGTAGGGTCATAACGGCCGATGCTATTGTTTGACGTCAAGGTTAGCTGCATCCCATGTCTTACAGTATTTCACATCATTTGTGCAATTGCAGTTTAACTTCTACCATTTACTGGTTGCCTGTAGGTACACATGTCAGTGGCACTAATCCATGCTTCGACCTGGAGGAACAGCTCACCTCCGCTGCCGCTGACTTTGGGCGGGCTCTGGCCAAGATGAAGTGCCCCGGCAACTACCTCTCAGGACTTACCAAGTATGTACCCAGCAGTTCAATCTTACCAATACCAGTTGCAATTAATGGCTATGTTTTGTACTGTCGATGTATTAAGCATGTTGTAGTAAACATTCCTAACACGTTTGAGCTATTTTCCCTACCTTTTTATAGACAACTGGGCCATTATCTTCTCTGGCAGCACCTGCCCTGTGATGTTTAACTCTGCCAATTTCATTTTTATCAGTACTGGTTTCAATGGCCATTAAGCCTATTGCAATTAACAGTTGTATCCATTTTTAAAGAGTTGTATTTCAATGGCTACAAACTTACAAAACATGAATTAGGATGTTGTTAAGCCTATTGCAATTAACAGTTGTATCCATTTTTTAATCCGTCCCTTTGCTACTGTGCTACTCTTTCGAAATGAAGATATAACTACAGATGCTGCCGTTTTATTACCATTTGTTATTTTTGGTGGATGTTAACCCTGTTGTAGTTAACATTGTCTTACACAGGGTTACAATGGGCAATGTTGTTGTTTGCCGTCGAGGTTAGCTGCATCCCATGTCTTATACACCATCTATTCCTAAATATAAGTATATTTAGAGATTCCAATATAGACTACATAAGGAGCAAAATGAGTGAATCTAGATTCTAATCTAAACTATATCTATAATTCTATATACATCCTTATGTAGTTCATATTGAAATCTCAAAAAAAACTTGTACTTAGGAACATAGGTAGTTGTATTTTACATCATTTGTGGAATCTCAATTTAGCTTCTAACATTTAATGGTTGCCTGTAGGTACATATATGAGGGGTACTGATCCACGCTTTGATCCCTTTTGCATATGGGGCAATGATATATTCATGAACAAGCGTCAAGTGAGGAAACTAAGAAAGATTGTTAGGCGAAAGAAACGGGTGATTGGAATTAAGCTCTTTATTTACACTTTGTCGAAGACAACAGTGAACTTTAGGATGGTAAGTAATGTGTTGCTTTTTTCCCTGCCCACAACAATTTACTCTATTAGACCTCAGTATCTGGTATTTTTCTCTTTTCAGTGGTTTCCAAAGCTATTTACCGGTGATTACCTTGCAAACTACATGACCGGAGTGGAGGCAACTAAGGTTAAAGTATATAATTCATGCTACCATGATAATGCTCTAGAAGTCTTCCTGAAGGCGGTGAAGGATGGGTTGGCGATCGTCACAAGGGGTTGGACAAAAGTGGTTCGTGCCTATGGCATGCAGGAAGGCACATTATGGGCATTCCGATTCTTCAACACCGTCGGCAGTCAAAATGATTTACACTTGTCTCTTCACCTTTACCGCCTTTAAATACTACGGTTCATCATAGTTAATTGCTGCCTAATCCTGTAATTACTGAACATATTGTACTGGGAATTTTATTTATGGATTCGTTGTTGAACCATTGTGCTGAGAATTTGAATTGCACGTTTTGTATTTCAAAATTTCCAATTAGAATAATTAATTATAGGCAAAAATAAAAATAGAACAAACGGTCATGGACCTTTGCAAATGGTTTTAGCAGTAAAAGCGCTTGCGATGGATAGCCCAATGCCACACAGTTTTCTACATCAAATCGTGTGTGATGTAGTTAATGAAAGCAAACAATTAACCAAGGGAGAGCATGTGTGATAGTTACACCTTTCACACACAAGCATATACATAAACTTGTGTGGGATGTACATCCGAACGGAAACGTTTTCCTTGGATTGACAGTGTGGGATGTACATAAGAATGGAAACATATTCCTTGGATTGACTGTGTGTGATATACATACGAACGGAAATGATTTTCTGGAATTCACCGTGTGGGATGTACATACCTACGGAAATGATTTCTGGGATTTACCGTGTGGGATGTACATACCTATGGAAATGATTTCTGGTATTCACCGTGTGGGATGTACATACCTACAGAAATGATTGGGTTTCGATGCCTCGCCCGATCACACATGGCCCCAGCCTGGGTCACAGGAGGGCCTATCCCTGATGATTTCTGGGTCGTGTGGGAAGGACACCCTATCGCACAAACTCACTTGGCGACGGTTCCAAATGCCATCGCCGAAAGGGGTAAAAAAACGTTTGTTTAGGACTGACGCGCACCAGTGTATGAGCGTACATATAAAGGAGAATGCAACCGCAACTTGACTCGGTCATGTACCATCTTGGTGTTGATGCTCATGAGGTTCATCTGATCTTGCCAAGTCCTGTTGTGTTAGCAGTCCTTCGGAAGTAGTGTTATATGTGAAGGCAGCTTGGGAACTGGCCAGTTGCGAAGCAAATGAACGAGTAACTCGTTGAGATGCCGGTACAGTTGAAGCGGATGCTAAAGCTGGTGGAGCAGGTGATACTGTGTTTGTAGATTTAGCCGGTGGACTTGGACCTTCTACTGCACTATAAGTACTAGAATAATCTCGAGGGCATATCCTTTTCCATTGCACGACGAGTAACACCATTCCCTACTATATTCTTTTCCTTGCTCTTTTTTGACTTTGCCATGTCAAGACATATCCACAACACAAAAGAATAAAATCACTCTCCAGAACTCATTGATGCATGATACAGACAAGAATACTTTGATGTAAGACAACCGTATGAGGATGGAATATGTAAGAAAAACAGGACGGCATGACATATTCACAGCTACAATGTGTAAACTAAGCAGAAGGATTTTCAAGAAAATATAAGTAATGCAAGCTAGACACCATATGAAATATGCAACCAATATCACTCTGCCAAGTTAAAGGTGTCTCGTCATAAGTGGCATTTCAAAAAATTAGGAGCAGTACAACCTAGAAATCAATGCAAGATGCAACCACTATCAAACAACCATGTTAAAAGCGTCCAATCATGAATGACTGGTGCGGGATACACAACCGCAGTACTTTGATGTAAGAACATGGTATGATAGATAGATGCATTGTATTTTAGACACGGAAATTCATGTCATATACACATGTATAACATATAAACTCAGAAGGTGCAATTTAATCAAAATAGAAGAAATATAGGCTAGATAACATATGCAACATGAAACCAATTATCACAATGTCAACTTAGAGCAAGCATCTGCGATGGTAGAGTAGGGGAGATGAACTCATCATGTAGACTTGGGACTTCAATTGCATTAGCAGTAGCAGTGGCAAATCTAGAGAGTCTCCGTTTGCGTCGACCCAGAGGACCACCAACATCACCTAACTTACTCTTTTTCTTCCTCTTTTTTGATATTGCCTTCTGAAGTCAAAACCACAAGAAGATGAATAAAATTAGTTGTGCATAACTGGTTGATGCATGAAAGAGACGAACACTACTTTGATGTAACGCAAGCGCATGATAGGAGGATGGAATATATACCAAAAAATGACAACATTGCATATTCACACCTATGATAGGAGGATGGAATATGTATGAAAATAGTAAGCAGAAGGCATTTCAACAAAATTAGAAGAAATGAAAGCTAGGCACCATATGAACATGCAACCAATATCACTCTACCAGGTAAAAAGTGTCTCGTCGTAAGTGTCATTTCAAGAAATTAGAAGCAGTACAAGCTAGAAGACAATGCAAGATGCAACCTACATCACACTCCCAAGTTAAATGTATCTTATGGGTAAGTGATTGTTGCAGGTATAAGTTGTAAGCTACGCAGATGCAATTCAACAAAATTACAAGCAATACAAACTAGATATCATATGGAACACGCAACCACATACAACTTGTGATGGTGGAGTAGGGGAGATGTGCTCATCATCTACACAGCTATGTTGACTGTCCAGCCTTTGTGTTGTCTTGCGAATCTTTTTGGGGGGATGGAGGAGTAGAATTTGTAGAGACTCTCTGTTTGAGTTGCTCTGAAGAACCACCATCCTCCACTGTCTTACTAATTTCCTTCAGCTGTATTGATTTTGCATTGTGAAGTCAAACCAATAAGAAAAAAGAATAAAATTCGCTCTTCAGAACTCATTCATGCATGATACTGACAAACACTACTTGGATGAAAGGCAAACACATGATACGAGGATAGAATATGTATGAAAAATAGGACGGCAAAACATATTCACACATATGATGTGGTAACTAAGCAGAAGGCATTTCAACAAATTAGAAGCACTGCAAGCTAGACACCATATGAAAGATGCAAGCAATATCAGTCTGCAAAGTTCAAACTATCTGGAATTTCAACAAATTAGAAGTAGTACATGCTAGAAATCATATGCAAGACACAACCAATATCACAATGGTGACTTAAAGGCGCCTCATCATAAGTGACGGATGCATGATATGCAAGAACAGTAGTCTTATGTAAGAACTATGGTGTGACCAGATATAGTATGTTCTAGAAAGAGGAACACGTGTCATATTCACAGGTATGATGTGTAAAGTAAGCAGATGCAATTCAAAAAAGTTAGCAGCAATACAAGCTAGACATCATACGCAACGTGCAACCACATATAATAGCGCCAAGTTAGAGCAAACACCTATGATGGTGGAGTAGGCTAGATGTGCTCATCATCTACACAGCTACGTTGACAGTCTAGCCTTGTGTTTTCTTGCGAATCTTGTTGGGAGGATGGCGGAGTATAATTTGTAGAGACCCTCCATTTCAGTTGCTCGGAAGGACCACCATCATCCAATGCCTTACCAATTTCCTTACGCTCTATTGTGTGACGCCCCCGATTCAATCATACCCTAATCATACACGCAAATGTGTACGGTCAAGATCAGGGACTCACTGGAAGATATCACAACACAACTCTAGACATAAATAAAATAATACAAGCTTTATATTACAAGCCAGGGGCCTCGAGGGCTCGAATACAAGCTCGATACACAAGAGTCAGCAGAAGCAACAATAACTAAGTACATACATAAGTTAGACAAGGATGCCTTAAGAAGGCAAACACAAAAGCAACAACGTGGTCGTCGGTGGTCTTCAAGTAGCCGTATCTGTCAGCGGTGGCATCTAGCTCCAGGGATCCACCATCTGGTTGCAACAACTAGAAAGAAGAAAGAAGGGGGAAAGGGGAAGCAAAGCAACCATGAGTACTCATCCAAAGTACTCGCAACCATCAGATCTAAACTAAGTATGCATGGTATCAAATGGAAGGGTTGTATCTGTGGACTGAACTGCAGAATGCCAGAATAGAGGGGAAGGCCTAGCCTATCAAAGACTAGCATCTTCAAGCAGCTCCAAGCATCTTGCAGCATGTAGAAGAGTAAAGAATAGCAGTTTATAATTAATAAGCATGTTGTAACATTAAGGCCCAGAGATCCTTCCTCGACTCCCTGCGAGAAAGCAATCCCGGAGCCAAATATCTTAAGTATCCATTTGTAGCTGTATAAGATCAAGATATAAGTTTGAACGTCCGTTACTGTGGACATGGCTATTAATAGATAATCTTCCCTGCAGGGGTGCACCACATTTTCCAACACGCTCGATCACTCTGGCCAGACACACCTTTCTGGGGTCAATGCCCGGCCTCGGAAGATCAACACGTCGCAGCCCTACCTAGGCTCAGCAGAGAGGTCCCCGCCTGTCTACATCCTAAGCACTCCCGGGTCTGGGCCCATGCTCGTTGCACTCCGGATCGTTGCGCGAAGGGTGGGTCCAGGCTCCACCTCTACAAGGATGGTGCCGGCCCAGCCGTGCCGCACTGCTGAACTGGACGTCGGACAAAGCTTCGGCTGATACTATGACGTCGAGGCCCATAACTATTCTCGCGTGGTGGTTGGTGTGTAAAGGCCAAAGGCCAATTCAGAACAAATACCCAAACCATAGTGTATTGTTAGCTTGCGGAGACGAGCAGAGACTCACGATCGAAAGTTACCCCATTGCCCCGTCTCATGGACTTACGACAAGGGCCTAGAATGCCCGGCCGTGCCACGTCATTATGTTGCGGGTGCTCTCCGGGCCCGCTCGACTTTCACCAAGGTCTCGAGTAAAGTCAAGGTAACCATGTGTCCAAACATCAAGGGGAAAACCCGAGGAATCACCCCCGGTGGATTCCACTCAATGTAATCATCAAGGTGAACATAAGAGGGACCACCCTCGACGTTCACACTTGAGGTGTTGAACGACAGAGCCGTATCGGGAATGGTGAAAGAGGAAATCACCCTCGATGACCACGACCGAATAGCTACACTACAAAATTATCATCAGGAGTGCGTTATGAGGGATGACCCTCGGCACTCGATAGTAGCTCTACAGAGTCGAGCAACTAAAGGGGCGTGATGTGATGTGAGGTGTCGAGCTCTAGTTATTGATCACGTCGATCGAGGCGTCAATGATGAAGCAGGGGCAACAAGGACAATTGGGGGCCACTGATGGATCACTAGCCAACCTATACTAAGCAGTTTAGGATAACCAGGTAGGTGACAATAAGCAGGTACAAAAGCAGGCTATGCATCAGAATAGGAGCAAACAATAACAGTAGCAAAATCTAATGCAAGCATGAGAGTATAGAATGGGCGATATCGGGATGATCAAAAGGGGGGGCTTGCCTGGTTGCTCAAACAAGAAGGAGGGTCGTCATCGACGTATTCGATCACAGGGGCACCAGCAGCGGTCTCGAGATCTACCGGAGAAGAAGAGGGGGGAGAAAACAGTAAATACATAGCAAACAAGTGCATAACATGACAACATGCAGAGCTAGATGTGTTCTAATGCGGTGCTACACGTTACCGGCGAAGGCGAATAATATCCGGGAATGTTTTCCCAGGTTTGGCACTTTCGGACAGATGAAGCGGAGGGGAAAGGTTGCATCTCGATGTGCTATAGGCATGAGACAGGTGAATGGAGAGCATATTCTGATTCGTCTTGTCGTTCTGAGCAACTTTCATGTAGAAAACATTTTCATCCGAGTTATAGTTTATTTTCTATGATTTTCTAAACTTTAATGTCTTTCTAGATTTATTATTAATTCGAATTAAAAACAGAATAAACATGTCACCTAGCTCTACACTAGCCAGAGCGTATGACCAATGGGGTCCAGGAGTGGTACAGTCAGCAGAGTTGACCCAGTCAACATTTGACTGGTCAAAAAGTCAATAGGGTTTGGGTCCCATTTGTCATTGGCTCATCTAGCTAACTGCAGTTTTAAATTAACTATTCTACTTCATTAGGTTAACTAAGATTAATTAATTAAGTTAATTAAATATTTAACTAATCAATTAATTATTATTTTTGTTAATATTACTTTTTAACCTTTTTTATAGAAAAGGGGTGCGTGGGCCCGACTGGGCAGTGGCCCATAGAGCCAATCTGGCGACAGGCGAACGGGCACAGGGGTGTGGAAGTGGGCGCCCGTACCCGAGGAGGGGGCGAACCCAAGCGCGGCAAGACGCTGGCGCCGGGCGTCGCCCGGGGCGTGGTCGCCGGTGACGAGGGGAGCCGTCGGATGGACCAGCGGAGGTGGGATGCGGCGGCGGTAGTGCGGCAGGGGAGAGCGAGGGTGAGCGCGGGCGCCGGATCCAAGCGCGGCCAGCCGGGGCCTCGGTGAGCATCGACGAAGCGCGGGGGCGAGGCGGAGGCGCGGTAGCAGCAGAAGGTGCGCGGTGCAGTAGCTTGCTACGTCTTGAGCTTGCGTTGGTTTTCCTTGAAGAGGAAAGGGTGATGCAGCAATAGTAGCATAAGTATTTCCCTCAGTTTTTGAGAACCAAGGTATCAATCCAGTTGGAGGCTCCTCAAAAGTCCCACAGACCTACACAAATAAACAAAGAACTCGCAACCAATGCAATAAAGGGGTTGTCAATCCCTTCACGACCACTTGCGAAAGTGAGATCTCATAGAGATAGTATGATAAGATAAATATATTTTTGGTATTTTATAATATAGATGCAAAAATTAAAGATGCAAATAACAATATGTTGAAAGCTTATATGATAAAAGATAGACCCGGGGGGCCATGGTTTCACTAGTGGCTTCTCTCAAGATAGCATAAGTATTACGGTGGGTGAACAAATTACTGTCGAGCAATTGATAGAAAAGCGAATAATTATGAGATTATCTAGGCATGATCATGTATATAGGCATCACGTCGGCAACAAGTAGACCGACTCCTGCCTGCATCTACTACTATTACTCCACACATAGACCGCTATCCAGCATGCATCTAGAGTATTAAGTTCATAAGAACAGAGTAACGCATTAAGCAAGATGACATGATGTAGAGGGATAAACTCAAGCAATATGATATAAACCCTGATGAGGACATCAATACAATTGTTACACCCACAGCCCCTGCTGCTATACATACTGGACCAATTACTAGAGCTCGTGCACGCCAACTAAATTACCAGGTACTTTCGTTTCTTGGTAATGATTCTAATGTTCATGAGAATATGATGCTGCCTAAATTGGATACATTTGTTTTGCTTACAAATGAAGGGCCTAGCTTGGAGAAGGATGAACATTGGAGCAAGAACAAGCATGGAGATGATGGCATGCGCAAGGGAAACAAGAACGGAGTTACAAGTGATGATTTCAGGACTTTGAAGCCACCATAATGGGTGCATGAAGCCTTGGACGAAATATACAAGATGCCACTTCATAAATTTCGTCCCGAGGCTATTTTAGGTGCTGCGTCACCTTATTATTGGGCCAGGCCCATGTAATTTCGAAATACATAAGTATAGGCTATTTTTAGAGTCCGTATGTGTGGGGAAACAAGAGATAGGGTTGATTTCGGACCCCTCCACCAAGGGCCACGAAATTCCCCCCTCTTCCTCCATATATACAGCCCTTAGGGCGTCGTTTAGACTTTGGGGTTTTGTTTAGATTAAAAGTTCGCCATAGCTGCAACTTCGCGTACTTCGTTTGTGTTCAACGACCAGACAAAGGCGTCACAGAACCCCACCTTGATCAATAAAGCTTTCATCTTATATTCGCAATATCCAGATTGCAATCTCAGTTTCTTGCTTGTTCTTCGTTTGCTCGCAGGAAACAGACCCTCGTGGTCAGGTTGATCGTGCTCCGGCGTGGTCAATAACCTCTCGGAGTTGGTTTAGCGATTGCTAAGGCGCGACGTCCTCGCACGTTCGTAGTCGGATCGTCAAAGTCGACTTCCACCAAAGCGAAATCCACTATCTCATCGAAAGACGGGACACCTTTGCCTCTATCAAGAAGCTTTCTCTCACCACAAGACCACATCCACATCCTTACTACATCCAATGGTTCAACAACAGCGGCAAGGTTAAGGTAACACGTACTGTTCGTGTGCATTTTAGTATCTCTACATATGCTGATTATGTTGATTGTGATGTGGTACCTATGCAAGCATGTTCCTTATTACTTGGTAGACCATGGCAATTTGATAAAAATTCTGTACACCATGGTAGAAACAATCACTATACTCTTGTTCATAAGGATAAAAATATTACTTTGCTTCCTATGACTCCTGATTCCATTTTGAAAGATGATATTAATAGAGCTAATAAAGCACAACAGGAGAAGAATAAGAGTGAAAATCAGATTTTGGCAAAAGAATTTGAGCAACAAATGAAGCCTAATAATAAACCATCTAGTGTTGCTTCTGAAATTAAATTGAAAAGTGCATGTTTATTTGCCACCAAATCTGATATTGATGAGCTAGATTTCAGCAAATCTGTTTGCTATGCTTTTGTGTGCAAAGAGGCATTATTTTCATTCGAGGACGTGCCTTCCTCTTTGCCTCCTGCTGTCACTAACATTTTGCAGGAGTTCGCTGACGTTTTTCCACAAGACGTGCCACCGGGATTACCGCCTATTCGAGGGATTGAGCATCAGATTGACTTAATTCCCGGTGCTTCACTGCCAAACCGTGCACCATACCGTACTAATCCAGAGGAGACGAAGGAGATTATGCGTCAAGTACAAGAGCTTCTCGACAAAGGTTATATACGCGAATCCCTTAGTCCTTGTGCCGTTCCTATTATTCTAGTGCCAAAAAAGGATGGTACATCACGTATGTGTGTTGATTGTAGAGGCATTAATAATATTACTATTCGTTATCGTCATCCTATTCCTAGGCTAGATGATATGCTTGATGAATTGAGTGGCTCTACAATATTCTCCAAAGTTGATTTGCGTAGTGGCTACCATCAAATTCGTATGAAATTGGGAGATGAATGGAAAACAGCATTTAAAACTAAGTTTGAATTATATGAGTGGTTAGTCATGCCTTTTGGGTTAACTAATGCACCTAGTACTTTCATGAGATTAATGAACGAAGTTTTACGTGCTTTCATTGGACGATTTGTGGTAGTTTACTTGATGAGGACATCAATACAATTGTTACACCCACAGCCCCTGCTGCTATACATACTGGACCAATTACTAGAGCTCGTGCACGCCAACTAAATTACCAGGTACTTCCGTTTCTTGGTAATGATTCTAATGTTCATGAGAATATGATGCTGCCTAAATTGGATACATTTGTTTTGCTTACAAATGAAGGGCCTAGCTTGGAGAAGGATGAACATTGGAGCAAGAACAAGCATGGAGATGATGGCATGCGCAAGGGGAACAAGAACGGAGTTACAAGTGATGATTTCAGGACTTTGAAGCCACCATAATGGGGGCATGAAGCCTTGGACGAAATATACAAGATGCCACTTCATAAATTTCGTCCCGAGGCTATTTTAGGTGCTGCGTCACCTTATTATTGGGCCAGGCCCATGTAATTTCGAAATACATAAGTATAGGCTATTTTTAGAGTCCGTATGTGTGGGGAAACAAGAGATAGGGTTGATTTCGGACCCCTCCACCAAGGGCCACAAAATTCCCCCCTCTTCCTCCATATATACAGCCCTTAGGGCATCGTTTAGACTTTGGGTTTTGTTTAGATTAAAAGTTCGCCATAGCTGCAACTTCGCGTACTTCGTTTGTGTTCAACGACCAGACAAAGGCGTCACAGAACCCCACCTTGATCAATAAAGCTTTCATCTTATATTCGCAATATCCAGATTGCAATCTTAGTTTCTTGCTTGTTCTTCGTTTGCTCGCAGGAAACAGACCCTCGTGGTCAGGTTGATCGTGCTCCGGCGTGGTCAATAACCTCTCAGAGTTGGTTTAGCGATTGCTAAGGCGCGACGTCCTCGCACGTTCGTAGTCGGATCGTCAAAGTCGACTTCCACCAAAGCGAAATCCACCATCTCATCGAAAGACGGGACACCTTTGCCTCTATCAGTTTCTCCACCATCTCCATGCTAGCCAAGTTGTTGCAGCTCCCTCCGTCTATGATGACGCGCACAGAACGTTCCTTCACAACTCCCTTGGTATGGAACAAATTGTGCCTCTGATTTTGCTCAGCTTGTGTGACCTGCACACTCAAAACACGTTGAGCAACTAAACATTCATACCTGTCAGCGTCTTCAGGAGCCATGTATTGCGTCTCATGATCAGAATCATCTCCACCATGTTCTTCACGTGTAATAAGAGCCAAAGTCTCCTCATCATAGTCACTAGCGGACTCATATCCACCATCCGTGGTAGCAATCATCACACGCGGAGATTTGCATTCTCTCGCATAATGACCTCCTCCCTTACAACGACGACAAATAATATCACTTGTGTGCCCTGTTGATGCCATGGAAGAAGAAGAACGCTGTGCAGGCCCCGCAGGTGCGCTCTTGGCAGATAATGGTGGTTGTGCCTGTTTTCTTGTATCACGGCTGGAGGTGGCACCTGATGGAGGTGCTGGTGCAGTTGAAGTAGAAAATGCACGTGGTGTCCATGATGAAGGTCGGCCTGCAGAAAAGTTAGTTCGCCCCAATGCTTGTCGATCCTGCACTTCACGTTCAGCTTTACAAGCAAGATGGAATAAACGAGTGATATTAGTATACTCCTTATAGTCTAGAATGGTCTGAATCTCTCTATTTAATCCACCCAGAAAACGTGCAAGCATAGCTTCATTCTCCTCAACAATACCACATCTAATCATGCCAGTTTGTAATTCCTGATAATATTCTTCTACAGAATTTTTCCCTCGTCTTAAACGCTGCAATTTTTGAAGCAATTCACGTTGATAATATGGTGGAACCCAACGCGTACGCATAGCAGTTTTCAAAGCAGCCCAAGTAGTTGGAATAGGATATAATCTACAATGTTCAGACCACCATACACATGCAAAACTAGTGAAAGCACAAACAGCAGCAGCAACTCGTCTCTCCTCAGGATATTGTAAACATGTAAATCGTTGTTCAGTTTCTAACTCCCAAGTAAGATATATATCAGGAACATATCTACCCTCAAATGGTGGAATATTCAATTTCAGTTTAGGAATATGGACATCATCGCGTACCTGAGGTGGTGGTGCAGGCCTACCATTACGAATATATACCTGAGGTCGACCTGCTGGTGGTGGTACAGGTGGCTGCACGTAGTGTTGATTTTGATCAACCTCATCCTCATAGTCTCCCACATAATCATCCTCCTCCGCATCAGTAGCAGGAGCCACAGAAGTATCAACAGCAGCACCAACAGTTTGGCCAAACGCAAGAGGAACACGGCTTGCTCGGCGGAGGTCTGCTTCGCGACGTGGAGGCAGACGTTGTTGTTGTTGGAGAGGTGCGTTAGCTGCAGCGGGTGGTGGTGGTGGAAGACGCGCGAGCAATTCATTAAACTTGTTATCGAGCTTTGTTTCGAACGTCTTCTCAAAGCCAGTGATCTTCTCCATGGCCTCTTCAAAATTGTTCAGCACATCTTGCACCTGTTCAGTCATCATTTGCTGAAACTTATCATGAAGCTCCTTGTTCGATAAATTCTCCCAGTCAATCTCGTCGGCTTGTGATCCTGGCATGGTTAGCAGCAATAGAAACACACAAGAATATGATCCTACAGACTACGAAGAAGTGGAGGTGGTGGGTTGATAGAGGCGGGGGTGTCCCGATCTTTCGATGAGATGATAACTATCGATTTGGTGAAGATGACTTTGACGATCCGACTACAAACGTGCACGACGTTGCGCCTTAGCAATCGCTAAACCAACTCCGAAAGGTTATTGACCACGCTGGAGCACAATCAACCTAACCACGAAGGTCTATTCCTGCAAGCAATCGAAGAACAAGCAAGAATATGATAAAAGCAATCTGAATATTGCGAATATATATGAAGTATTGATAAAGGTGAGGATCCGTAAGTGGTCTTGGTCTGGTCGTTGGACACAAACGAAGTACACGAAGTTGCAATGGCTAACTTTTAACTAAACAAATCCCAAGGAAAAGCTACTAGATGGATCTACTTATATAGGAGCAAGGGGTGGCGGCCAAGGAGGTGGGAGGACGTCCCAAGGCAGCCTAAAACTAAATCTAGGTCGTACAAGGCCAATGGGCCCAAGTGGAGGTGATGTAACACCTTTGGACTTGTAGTTTGACTCGGATTCTGCTACAGCATCAGATTGTTTCGTCCACAACTCAATGCTCCGGACGAATTTGAAGGTGATTCCAATTGGGTTGGAAAGTGCACGAAATCTAGTTTCCAACAAAAAAAGAATCACCCAATTCGGAGTCCGTATGAAAAACTTGTGTGCGTTTTGAGTCAGGTATGTCTGTGCAGTCCGAATCTGAATCCAGAACGTGAGAGACTTGGACTCTATCTTCTCTTGGGCCAAAAGTGACGTGAGAGAACTTTTTGGACAGCAAATAAACATCTCTTTCTTCCTTATCTTCATATGTGGATTGTACAAATGTCCCATACACCTGCAATTAGACAAAACACAAAAGTGTGTGAAGTATTTTTGTTCTGGATAACATAAATAGATTATTGAATAGTTTGCACTAGAAATCACCTGACAAATATGCATATATGCAATATTTTTGGTCATATCCAAGGTAGTCATGTCCTCATCAGTAGATTATATCCTATTCCAACTACTTGGGCTGCTTTGAAAACTGCTATGCGTACGCGTTGGGTTCCACCATATTATCAACGTGAATTGCTTCAAAAATTGCAGCGTTTAAGACAAGGGAAAAATTCTGTAGAAGAATATTATCAGGAATTACAAACTGGCATGATTAGATGTGGTATTGTTGAGGAGAATGAAGCTATGCTTGCACGTTTTCTGGGTGGATTAAATAGAGAGATTCAGACCATTTTAGACTATAAGGAGTATACTAATATCACTCGTTTATTCCATCTTGCTTGTAAAGCTGAACGTGAAGTGCAGGATCGACAAGCATTGGGGCGAACTAACTTTTCTGCAGGCCGACCTTCATCATGGACACCACGTGCATCTTCTACTTCAACTGCACTAGCACCTCCATCCGGTGCCACCTCCAGCCGTGATTCAAGAAAACAGGCACAACCACCATTATCTGCCAAGAGCGCACCTGCGGGGTCTGCACAGCGTTCTTCTTCTTCCATGGCATCAACAGGGCACACAAGTGATATTATTTGTCGTCGTTGTAAGGGAGGAGGTCATTATGCGAGAGAATGCAAATCTCCGCGTGTGATGATTGCTACCGCGGATGGTGGATATGAGTCCGCTAGTGACTATGATGAGGAGACTTTGGCTCTTATTACACGTGAAGAACATGGTGGAGATGATTCTGATCATGAGACGCAATACATGGCTCCTGAAGACGCTGACAGGTATGAATGTTTAGTTGCTCAACGTGTTTTGAGTGTGCAGGTCACACAAGCTGAGCAAAATCAGAGGCACAATTTGTTCCATACCAAGGGAGTTGTGAAGGAACGTTCTGTGCGCGTCATAATAGATGGAGGGAGCTGCAACAATTTGGCTAGCATGGAGATGGTGGAGAAGCTTTCTCTCAGCACAAGACCACATCCACATCCTTACTACATCCAATGGTTCAACAACAGCGGCAAGGTTAAGGTAACACGTACTGTTCGTGTGCATTTTAGTATCTCTACATATGCTGATTATGTTGATTGTGATGTGGTACCTATGCAAGCATGTTCCTTATTACTTGGTAGACCATGGCAATTTGATAAAAATTCTGTACACCATGGTAGAAACAATCACTATACTCTTGTTCATAAGGATAAAAATATTACTTTGCTTCCTATGACTCCTGATTCCATTTTGAAAGATGATATTAATAGAGCTAATAAAGCACAACAGGAGAAGAATAAGAGTGAAAATCAGATTGTGGCAAAAGAATTTGAGCAACAAATGAAGCCTAATAATAAACCATCTAGTGTTGCTTCTGAAATTAAATTGAAAAGTGCATGTTTATTTGCCACCAAATCTGATATTGATGAGCTAGATTTCAATAAATGTGTTTGCTATGCTTTTGTGTGCAAAGAGGCATTATTTTCATTCGAGGACGTGCCTTCCTCTTTGCCTCCTGCTGTCACTAACATTTTGCAGGAGTTCGCTGACGTTTTTCCACAAGACGTGCCACCGGGATTACCGCCTATTCGAGGGATTGAGCATCAGATTGACTTAATTCCCGGTGCTTCACTGCCAAACCGTGCACCATACCGTACCAATCCAGAGGAGACGAAGGAGATTATGCGTCAAGTACAAGAGCTTCTCGACAAAGGTTATATACGCGAATCCCTTAGTCCTTGTGCTGTTCCTATTATTCTAGTGCCGAAAAAGGATGGTACATCACGTATGTGTGTTGATTGTAGAGGCATTAATAATATTACTATTCGTTATCGTCATCCTATTCCTAGGCTAGATGATATGCTTGATGAATTGAGTGGCTCTATAATATTCTCCAAAGTTGATTTGCGTAGTGGATACCATCAAATTCGTATGAAATTGGGAGATGAATGGAAAACAGCATTTAAAACTAAGTTTGGATTATATGAGTGGTTAGTCATGCCTTTTGGGTTAACTAATGCGCCTAGTACTTTCATGAGACTAATGAACGAAGTTTTACGTGCTTTCATTGGACGATTTGTGGTAGTCTATTTTGATGATATACTGATTTATAGCAGATCTTTGGAAGAACATTTGGAACATTTACGTGCTGTTTTTATTGCTCTACGTGATGCACGTTTGTTTGGTAACCTTGGGAAGTGCACCTTTTGCACCGACCGAGTATCTTTTCTTGGCTATGTTGTTACTCCACAGGGAATTGAAGTTGACAAAGCCAAGATTGAAGCTATTGAGAGTTGGCCGCAGCCCAAAACGGTCAAACAAGTGAGGAGTTTTCTTGGCCTCGCTGGATTCTATAGGCGTTTTGTGAGAGATTTCAGCACCATTGCTGCACCTCTCAACGAGCTTACAAAGAAGGATGTGCCTTTTGTTTGGGGTACCGCACAGGAAGAAGCCTTCACGGTATTGAAAGATAAGTTGACACATGCTCCTTTACTCCAACTTCCTGATTTTAATAAGACTTTTGAGCTTGAATGTGATGCTAGTGGAATTGGATTAGGAGTTGTGTTATTACAAGATGGCAAACCTGTTGCATACTTTTCTGAAAAATTGAGTGGGCCTAGTCTGAATTATTCTACTTATGATAAAGAATTATATGCTCTTGTTCGGACTTTAGAAACATGGCAACATTATTTATGGCCCAAAGAATTTGTTATACATTCTGATCATGAATCTTTGAAACATATTAAAAGTCAAGATAAACTGAATCGTAGACATGCTAAATGGGTTGAATTCATTGAGACTTTCCCTTATGTCATTAAACACAAGAAGGGAAAAGAAAATGTTATTGCCGATGCATTGTCTCGTCGCTATACTATGCTTTCACAACTTGACTTCAAAATATTTGGTTTGGAGACCATCAAAGATCAATATGTGCATGATGCTGATTTTAAAGATGTAATGCAGAATTGTAAAGAAGGAAGAATGTGGAACAAGTTTGTCGTTAACGATGGATTTGTGTTTCGTGCTAACAAGCTATGCATTCCAGCTAGCTCCGTTCGTCTTTTGTTGTTGCAGGAAGCGCATGGAGGAGGATTAATGGGACATTTTGGCGTGAAGAAGACGGAGGACGTACTTGCTACACATTTCTTTTGGCCAAAGATGAGACGGGATGTTGAGCGTTTTATTGCTCGATGCACTACATGTCAAAAAGCTAAGTCACGACTCAATCCTCATGGTTTATATATGCCTTTGCCTGTACCTAGTGTTCCTTGGGAGGATATATCTATGGACTTTGTTTTAGGTTTTGATAGAGGCAAAGGTGTCCCGTCTTTCGATGAGATGATGGATTTCGCTTTGGTGGAAGTCGACTTTGACGATCCGACTACGAACGTGCGAGGACGTCGCGCCTTAGCAATCGCTAAACCAACTCCGAGAGGTTATTGACCACGCCGGAGCACGATCAACCTGACCACGAGGGTCTGTTTCCTGCGAGCAAACGAAGAACAAGCAAGAAACTGAGATTGCAATCTGGATATTGCGAATATAAGATGAAAGCTTTATTGATCAAGGTGGGGTTCTGTGACGCCTTTGTCTGGTCGTTGAACACAAACGAAGTACGCGAAGTTGCAGCTATGGCGAACTTTTAATCTAAACAAAACCCAAAGTCTAAACGATGCCCTAAGGGCTGTATATATGGAGGAAGAGGGGGAGAATTTCGTGGCCCTTGGTGGAGGGGTCCGAAATCAACCCTATCTCTTGTTTCCCCACACATACGGACTCTAAAAATAGCCTATACTTATGTATTTCGAAATTACATTGGCCTGGCCCAATAATAAGGTGACGCAGCACCTAAAATAGCCTCGGGACGAAATTTATGAAGTGGCGTCTTGTATATTTCGTCCAAGGCTTCATGCACCCATTATGGTGGCTTCAAAGTCCTGAAATCATCACTTGTAACTCCGTTCTTGTTTCCCTTGCGCATGCCATCATCTCCATGCTTGTTCTTGCTCCAATGTTCATCCTTCTCCAAGCTAGGCCCTTCATTTGTAAGCAAAACAAATGTATCCAATTTAGGCAGCATCATATTCTCATGAACATTAGAATCATTACCAAGAAACGAAAGTACCTGGTAATTTAGTTGGCGTGCACGAGCTCTAGTAATTGGTCCAGTATGTATAGCAGCAGGGGCTGTGGGTGTAACAATTGTATTGATGTCCTCATCAACGCCTATAGAATCCAGCGAGGCCAAGAAAACTCCTCACTTGTGTGACCGTTTTGGGCTGCGGCCAACTCTCAATAGCTTCAATCTTGGCTTTGTCAACTTCAATTCCCTGTGGAGTAACAACATAGCCAAGAAAAGATACTCGGTCGGTGCAAAAGGTGCACTTCCCAAGGTTACCAAACAAACGTGCATCACGTAGAGCAATAAAAACAGCATGTAAATGTTCCAAATGTTCTTCCAAAGATCTGCTATAAATCAGTATGTCATCAAAGTAAACTACCACAAATCGTCCAATGAAAGCACGTAAAACTTCGTTCATTAATCTCATGAAAGTACTAGGTGCATTAGTTAACCCAAAAGGCATGACTAACCACTCATATAATCCAAACTTAGTTTTAAATGCTGTTTTCCATTCATCTCCCAATTTCATACGAATTTGATGGTAGCCACTACGCAAATCAACTTTGGAGAATATTGTAGAGCCACTCAATTCATCAAGCATATCATCTAGCCTAGGAATAGGATGACGATAACGAATAGTAATATTATTAATGCCTCTACAATCAACACACATACGTGATGTACCATCCTTTTTCGGCACTAGAATAATAGGAACAGCACAAGGACTAAGGGATTCGCGTATATAACCTTTGTCGAGAAGATCTTGTACTTGACGCATAATCTCCTTCGTCTCCTCTGGATTGGTACGGTATGGTGCACGGTTTGGCAGTGAAGCACCGGGAATTAAGTCGATCTGATGCTCAATCCCTCGAATAGGCGGTAATCCCGGTGGCACGTCTTGTGGAAAAACGTCAGCGAACTCCTGCAAAATGTTAGTGACAGCAGGAGGCAAAGAGGAAGGCACGTCCTCGAATGAAAATAATGCCTCTTTGCACACAAAAGCATAGCAAACAGATTTGCTGAAATCTAGCTCATCAATATCAGATTTGGTGGCAAATAAACATGCACTTTTCAATTTAATTTCAGAAGCAACACTAGATGGTTTATTATTAGGCTTCATTTGTTGCTCAAATTCTTTTGCCACAGTCTGATTTTCACTCTTATTCTTCTCCTGTTGTGCTTTATTAGCTCTATTAATATCATCTTTCAAAATGGAATCAGGAGTCATAGGAAGCAAAGTAATATTTTTATCCTTATGAACAAGAGTATAGTGATTGTTTCTACCATGGTGTACAGAATTTTTATCAAATTGCCATGGTCTACCAAGTAATAAGGAACATGCTTGCATAGGTACCACATCACAATCAACATAATCAGCATATGTAGAGATACTAAAATGCACACGAACAGTACGTGTTACCTTAACCTTGCCGCTGTTGTTGAACCATTGGATGTAGTAAGGATGTGGATGTGGTCTTGTGGTGAGAGAAAGCTTCTCCACCATCTCCATGCTAGCCAAATTGTTGCAGCTCCCTCCATCTATTATGACGCGCACAGAACGTTCCTTCACAACTCCCTTGGTATGGAACAAATTGTGCCTCTGATTTTGCTCAGCTTGTGTGACCTGCACACTCAAAACACGTTGAGCAACTAAACATTCATACCTGTCAGCGTCTTCAGGAGCCATGTATTGCGTCTCATGATCAGAATCATCTCCACCATGTTCTTCACGTGTAATAAGAGCCAAAGTCTCCTCATCATAGTCACTAGCGGACTCATATCCACCATCCGCGGTAGCAATCATCACACGCGGAGATTTGCATTCTCTCGCATAATGACCTCCTCCCTTACAACGACGACAAATAATATCACTTGTGTGCCCTGTTGATGCCATGGAAGAAGAAGAACGCTGTGCAGGCCCCGCAGGTGCGCTCTTGGCAGATAATGGTGGTTGTGCCTGTTTTCTTGAATCACGGCTGGAGGTGGCACCAGATGGAGGTGCTGGTGCAGTTGAAGTAGAAGATGCACGTGGTGTCCATGATGAAGGTCGGCCTGCAGAAAAGTTAGTTCGCCCCAATGCTTGTCGATCCTGCACTTCACGTTCAGCTTTACAAGCAAGATGGAATAAACGAGTGATATTAGTATACTCCTTATAGTCTAAAATGGTCTGAATCTCTCTATTTAATCCACCCAGAAAACGTGCAAGCATAGCTTCATTCTCCTCAACAATACCACATCTAATCATGCCAGTTTGTAATTCCTGATAATATTCTTCTACAGAATTTTTCCCTTGTCTTAAACGCTGCAATTTTTGAAGCAATTCACGTTGATAATATGGTGGAACCCAACGCGTACGCATAGCAGTTTTCAAAGCAGCCCAAGTAGTTGGAATAGGATATAATCTACAATGTTCAGACCACCATACACATGCAAAACTAGTGAAAGCACAAACAGCAGCAGCAACTAGTCTCTCCTCAGGATATTGTAAACATGTAAATCGTTGTTCAGTTTCTAACTCCCAAGTAAGATATATATCAGGAACATATCTACCCTCAAATGGTGGAATATTCAATTTCAGTTTAGGAATATGGACATCATCTCGTACCTGAGGTGGTGGTGCAGGCCTACCATTATGAATATATACCTGAGGTCGACCTGCTGGTGGTGGTACAGGTGGCTGCACGTAGTGTTGATTTTGATCAACCTCATCCTCATAATCTCCCACATAATCATCCTCCTCCGCATCAGCAGCAGGAGCCACAGAAGTATCAACAGCAGCACCAACAGTTTGGCCAAACGCAAGAGGAACACTGATGAGGACATCAATACAATTGTTACACCCACAGCCCCTGCTGCTATACATACTGGACCAATTACTAGAGCTCGTGCACGCCAACTAAATTACCAGGTACTTTCGTTTCTTGGTAATGATTCTAATGTTCATGAGAATATGATGCTGCCTAAATTGGATACATTTGTTTTGCTTACAAATGAAGGGCCTAGCTTGGAGAAGGATGAACATTGGAGCAAGAACAAGCATGGAGATGATGGCATGCGCAAGGGAAACAAGAACGGAGTTACAAGTGATGATTTCAGGACTTTGAAGCCACCATAACGGGTGCATGAAGCCTTGGACGAAATATACAAGACGCCACTTCATAAATTTCGTCCCGAGGCTATTTTAGGTGCTGCGTCACCTTATTATTGGGCCAGGCCCATGTAATTTCGAAATACATAAGTATAGGCTATTTTTAGAGTCCGTATGTGTGGGGAAACAAGAGATAGGGTTGATTTCGGACCCCTCCACCAAGGGCCACGAAATTCCCCCCTCTTCCTCCATATATACAGCCCTTAGGGCATCGTTTAGACTTTGGGTTTTGTTTAGATTAAAAGTTCGCCATAGTTGCAACTTCGCGTACTTCGTTTGTGTTCAACGACCAGACAAAGGCGTCACAGAACCCCACCTTGATCAATAAAGCTTTCATCTTATATTCGCAATATCCAGATTGCAATCTTAGTTTCTTGCTTGTTCTTCGTTTGCTCGCAGGAAACAGACCCTCGTGGTCAGGTTGATCGTGCTCCGGCGTGGTCAATAACCTCTCGGAGTTGGTTTAGCGATTGCTAAGGCGCGACGTCCTCGCACGTTCGTAGTCGGATCGTCAAAGTCGACTTCCACCAAAGCGAAATCCACCATCTCATCGAAAGACGGGACACCTCCGCCTCTATCAAACCCCAAAATTTTATCCTCGATGGCAACAATACAATACATGCCTTGCAACCCTTTTTGTCACTGGGTAAGGACACCGCAAGATTGAACCCAAAGCTAAGCACTTCTCCCATGGCAAGAAACACTACTAGGAAAAGGCCTACTAATGGCGCACCTAATTTGGCCATTAATGGCGCATTAGCGGTGCGCCATTAGTACCACGCCATTAGTATATTTTACTAATGGCGCACCCCCTGGTGCGCCATTAGTATCTGATATACTAATGGCGCACCACTGATGCGCCATTAGTGTATACAGAAGTGCGCCATTAGTATGGCTCCCAGGGGCCATGTATACCCAGGTGCTCTGGCATACTAATGGCGCACGGCAGCAAGATGCGCCATTAGTAACCTCGGCATACTAATGGCGCACTCTTCAGTGATGCGCCATTAGTATGCTTTGTTATACTAATGGCGCACTGTCATGTGATGCGCCATTAGTATGAATATTAGGTTTTTTTTTATTTTTTATTTTCTGTTTTTTGCAGAGGTTACAAAATGTGTAATTTGACAAAATATAGACAGCACACATCAACAATAGATTCATCGAATACAATAGAAGATTAGTCTTTGAATACAATTCATCATATTAGTCTCCAAATACAATTCATCATATTAGTCTCCGAATTGAAAAGATCGAACAAAGATAGAACATTATATTACAAGTCTCGAGACCGCGAGTAGCGAGTTTGTCTTCACATTACAAGTCGATATCGATCATCTAAACTACCATCACATAAAAGAGAGTTGCGGTCATCACGATGAGCATCATCACGATGAAACTCGTCTTCATCCGGTTCCTCCAACGCTCCCTCCCCTCTCCCGCTAGATAGCGGTCGTATCTAGATTCGGCCTCGGCCCTAGTGGTGTACCCTTTGTAACTATTACCGCTGAATCGGTGAACCTGTCTCCGACACTCCTCCCAGTCGTCGTAGACTCCGGGAACCTTACCCTTGTACACGACATACGTCGGCATCGCTATGCACTAGCCAAACGAAACGTTAGTACCAATTCACAGACAATACATAAGCAATATATAAGTATGCAACAGAACAATCGGAAGAGAAAAGCAAGACATTAATAGCATCGATTACATCTAAGTTGAACGACTCTCGAAATCAAAGAGACATACTACAAGTTCATTAAAGTTTAATTACAACATGAGCCAATCAATGTTTCAGAACTAGACACAGCATCACTGCTTTCGACTCGACTCAAGGGACCGAAGCGTGGATGAAGCCGCCGTCTATCGTGGGAGTCATGAAAGAACGGGCGTTGTCAGCCTGCATTTGTAGCATTGTGTCGATGCCACTGTTGGACGGTTGATTTCTGAGGTAGAACTGCCCCGAGGTACGAAGGACATCTTGATGGATGATTTCCGCAAACTCCGACTGGATGCGAAAGAATTCTTGTCTGATGTCCGCGTCCTGGATTGCCGACACGCTCGCGGCCCAATCTTTGAGTCTACTCGGTAGCAGAAGTTGATGATGGTCCCGTACGATCGCCCGCATGTGATGGATGGCGTAGTAGGCACCCTTCTGACCGCCAGGCTGCTGCTTGACGCAGCAGAACATCGTATTGTGGGAGAACACGTGCTTGCCGTACTTACGAATAGGCCTGGTGAAGGTGCCTCCAGATTTGACGTAGCCGGGGAGAACATCATCAAGAACCTTCTTGACATTTGTGTAGTCTACGTTCGACTGACGGTCTGGGTCGAAATATGTGGCCATGGAATATTTGGGGCTTAGGAGGATGAGCGTGCAATGTGTGTCACTGCAGAAAACACGGAATGTTAAAAGAAAAACGATTGAAATCTAAGAATTCATATGTTACGGGGCGGTTGAGGGGAGGACTTACTCGGGAAAGTAAGGCACGAGGAAGTTATCCTTATCTTGGTTTGCCAGAATGACGCCTTCGAGGTAAGAACTCGCGACTTGTCGGTCCCTAGCGCTGCCCAAGATCTTGGCACACATGTAGAAGGGGTCGACTATCACGATGTCCGGGGTCTTGTCGCGAATGATCCGCATCTCCATACTCAGCGAAAATAGCCGAACAAAGGTGTAGTGCAGCGGATGAAGGTTCAACATAGCATGGATGTCATCAAACCGTAGGACGATCATACCCCCGATGGAGTTATCCACAAAGCCCTTGCCCTCTGGCACCTTGGCCGCGAAAACCGGGTATGCCACATCCTTCTCTGTGAGACGCCGCTTCTCCAAAGAAAGAACACTGTCATGCAGACTCCGCATAGCACCGGTTGCAGCATTGAGCATATTTGTCGGTAGCATCGCCCTACCCGCCACATGCACCCTCCTCGAGATATCCTCAGGTGAAGGTGGCCCGTCCTGAGCACGGATCGTACTCGGTGCCGGCTGGCTCGCACCCTTGTTAGTCTTTCTTTTGCGTGCCTTCTTCTTCTCCTGTAATGGGACCGAGTTCTGCTCACAGACCGCCTTCTTGAGTGTATTTGGGCTGATAATATTTCGCACCTCGCCTATCTGAGGCTCGGTGGAGTCGGCAGCTGGAGGCGTCTCCTGAGAGCTGAACGGCAGACGACGCCTGTTGCCACTTGGCTTCTCCGCGGTACCAGCTAGATCGCGCACGTCTTTTGTTGGGTTGGGTTCTTGAGAAGGAGCCCCCATGAAGTCGCCATCGTACCCATGTTCGGCAAAGTACTGATCGACATTGCCAAATGTATCATCGTCGTAGTCGTTCTGATCCTGTGCCATATGCATGTTTGGATCCAGTGGCATACGGATGTCCGGCACCGTTGCGGCGGTCTTGCCATGGGGCCGACTTGGCGCCGGCACGACTGGCGGTGTTGTCTTTGGGGTGGTGTCCCCCGCCCCCAAACGAATCTGGCTCTTTGGCCAAAGCAGGGGCCAGCTCAGGCAGGCGCTGAGGGTCATCACATCATCATCATCGGCCCCGACGGGTCGAATCGGAGGTAACAACTCGTCGCAGCCTGGCAGCACCCGAACCAGTTGAACCCTAAACAAGTTGGGTGGAATCTGGGTACCGTGGAACAAGGGGTTGCCCGGTTGAACGATTTTGCCCTTGGCGACATCGACCAACTCGTTGTTCACGAAGTGCAGGAGAGTGAACGGAACGTCGGCGGCGCCCTGCGAAAACATGTAGGGCGTCAGGGATGCCCAGTCAAAGGCAAGGAGATGAAGTCCTCGGCCGAGAGAGGCTTAATTAGTTACCGTGATGATGGCGTCGAGCTCGGCTAATGTCGAGGCACCGCCAACGGCGGGCGTGCAGTTGACAGAGGGGCCGCTTGCTGCAGAGGTGCCGGCCGGCGTACACCCGGGTGCATTAAGCTCCCGTGCCGGCGTCGGAGACACCAATGCCGCCTCCACCGGAGACACCAATGGCCCCGCCATCGCATTCTGCGAGTTGCTGGCCGTGAAGCTAGGAATCGGGGGCGGCCCCTGTTGGCCGCCCGCAATCCACGCACTCAACTCCTGGATCCTGGCACAATGGCGGTGATCGTCGCTCCGAGTCGTTGTTCCACTTGCTCTTGGACAATCTTCGGAATCCGCGCCACCTGTGCCTTGAGTTCTTGAACCTCGCGCGCCTGGCTTTCCGAGCTGGTCTTTTTCTCCTTCCGCATACCAGCGGTATAGTATGACCCCCATTTTGTGGACAAGCCTTTGCCGGCCACACGACCAGCTGACGTCGGCTTACTGAGCTTATCCTTGTTCTTCATTACATTCAACGCCCTATTTAGAGTGGTGTCCCAAGGGTTGCTCGTAGTCGATCCCGCGCTACTGCTTTCAGTCGCCTGCGGAAGGAATGTGAACCATTTAGAAATTTGGCTTCATTAATTAGAATGCAACCATATGGAGCTAATTACGCGGGGGTGTATTCCTTACCAGAACAAGCTCAAGCGCCCTGGTCTTCGGATCCGTGGTAAGCTCCTTTGTTATCGGGTCCTCCTTGTACCGGGCCCTGACATAGTTCCTAGTCTGCTTGTTACCGCTGTATTTCTCAAAGCGGGGCGGTAGGCCTTGCTCGGCACGCTCCGCGTCCTCCTTGTCACATATAGGCTCCGCCACTCTGTAACCGCCGGGACCGAGTTTGTGTTCCCCTAAGTTCAGCTCCCGCATTTCTTTCCCCCACTGACTTGATTGGGAGTTTGCGGTGCTCGAGAAATTGATCTTGAAGTCCTTGTAGTAATCTTCGGTGATCAAAGGATTTTTCTCCTTGATCTTCTCATAACTCTCACCTTTCTCGATCATTCTCTTCACATTGCTTTTCCATGTAGACAGGGCCTTGCTCATCTTCGTGAGGGCAGCATTGTTCACTTTATTCCCTTTGAGGCTTGTGTTTTCAAAAGCAGCGGGGAACTTGTATCGTTCGTGCAGCTTCGTGAAGAGGAGGTTGCGCAAATTCCCTCGGTCAGGATGCCTCAGGTTCTCGGTGTTGATCGAGACGGTGCTCCGGAGAATGCACCCGAGCTGAAGCGAGTACCCCTTGACTATTCGTTCGGGCACTATTGGATTCCCGTCGGAGTCCACTTCAGTAACTTCCTCCTTGAGGGTGCGGAGCACGGTCGGGCGCCGGTCCTTCCGTTGCCTCTTCTGTTGGCTGCCATCTGTGCGTGCGCCGCCATCATCAGTGGTGGCATCCTCGGCGGCACCATCAGTGGTGGCATCAGCGGGGTCATCCTCGGCGGTACCATCAGTGGTCTCAGGATCGGTGGGGAAGGCGGCGTCCTCATACAAGTGAGGTTGTTCCTCCATCTCTCGGGACAGCTCCCAGAATGCCTTGCCGCCCGAACCCCCGGCTTCATCGTTCTGGGCCATGTTTCTCTCTAAATAGAAACAAAGTTTGGTCAAAAAGTTGGTTATTGTCAACGAACAAGATCATGGTCTCATCATTTAGGGTTTGTCGACACCGAGGCATCCTAAAATCTAAGCTTTTATCATTGAGGGTTTTTCGACACCGAGGCACGCCTATGGTTTAATGCAGCTAGAATAAAGGGGCACTTGATCCTACTTAATTAACTACTAAGATACCCCGGCCCATGCATTAGTCACAAGTACCCCATATGTCCTATTTTTAGCAAAGTCATGCTAAAATTCACGGAAAATTTCAGCATGACCTTTGCTGAAAATAGGACATATGGAGTACCCGAATTTGCCGGAACGGAAGTTAATCGACATTCCAGCAAACTCAAGGGCCTCTCGGGTGGACAAGGCAAAAAAGGCCTCCATCACAACATGGAAAAATATATATCAGCAAACTCAAGGGCTTTTGCTTTTGCTTTTCAGTGCCAAATTGTAGCTAGTACCAGCAAATTAACATCTAGCAGCAATCTTCCTAGTCTAAGCATCATCTGACCTGGTAACTGTACCAGTTTGGTTCAATTAAAAAAAAGACCTGGTAACTGTACCAGCTACCACATTGTTCACGGACAGCTACCAAACTGTTTCTGTATCAAAACAACATGGTAGCTGTAAATGTGGCAAAGAAGCACAATAAATCTGATAAGTTGGTATACAACTTCAGGTTCCATACAAAGTCAAATGCCAATGGGCAAAAAAAGTAAGTAGCTAGTTAATTGCCTTATTTTCAGTGTAACAAAAATTATGGGAAAATTTACACTGTTATTAGGGGAAGTTTTATACTGTAATTACATATGAGAAGCATCAGGGCTACACTGAAAATTGCTGAGCTTACACTAAAATACATCTGCACTGCAGGGCTTGTACACACAAATTCAGTTAGATGATCTAACACTGACAAAATAAAGGAAACACCTACTGAACCAATACAGAGATATGAAAGCACAAGTTACTAGCATTTGCCTAAAAACTACATAACTAGGATATGAAAGCATAAGTTACTAGCATTTTCCTAAAAACTACATAACTAGTGGACCAACTCTCTGTCTGTAACAAGAACTATAGATCATGGGTGCTCGGGGGAAAGTAGCACAAACAGACAATGCAAACAACCAATCAACTAGTGAAGCCAATCAAGAACCTAGAGATATAGCTAGCAAACTGAGAAGCACATGCAGAGCAAGAGCAAGGCAGAGCAAAAGAACAAAGCATCAACTTTGTCAAGCGTATGAAATTGCTTAGGTTCAACAGAAAACAAAAATGCCCTGTCAATTTTCAATGCCCTGTTTAATTGACCAAACAAGTGTTTTTATAGGCATAATACAGCAGCACAGTACTCCTAGTGATTCTTGGTGAACTGTGGAAGATTAAAGTACCAGATACTAACCATTTCAATAAATATTAAAATGGCCAAAAAGGCATCATTTGATGAAGCAAACTTGAAGCAGTAGATTAACCAAAAATAAGCTTAACCCTTCAGATACTAACCATTTTATCTAGTGTATAGTTTCTTTGTTTCAGATAGAACCAAGTTTATCTAGTAGATTAACCAAGTTTCAGATATTAACCAAGGATCTTCCCTTGCAGAAATTGCACATGCCATTCAGAAAGAAAAAGCATTCTGAAGTAGAGTTCAGAAAAAAATTTGTCATCATCAACTAACGTCTCAGCGACTTCTACTGTTTTTATTTTTTGAATTCTGGACTTCTACTGTTCTGTTATGTTGGGCTGCACGATGCCATACATTCCTCTATGCACTTCTAAACTTGTAAGATGTAACCTTTCTAGTACACTACAGAAAGAACAACATGGACGTCTCATGACAGCCGGGAGGAGACTTGGAGTCAAACTACCGCTAGCTTGCTCAACTCCCTATGTTCCGACCTCCACGTACAACAGGTGGTTGCGTGCAAATTCTACCTACTCTTGGAAACATATAGAGTCATAGGGCGTTCCTTTCTTGTTTCTGTTCAAGAACCTTGAGAGGAAAAGACAACAAGTTGATGATTATTATCAGCAAAGACTAGCCAAGACAAACAATGCTATAACTGACTGTTTTGGTTGCATTTGGTTTTTCTAGATGTACAATATCTAAAACTAATGAACCAGGAAGAAAAATGTGAAAATTGTGAGAGGGGGAGAGGAGGAGAGGAGGAGGGGGAGCTCACGGGGGCAGGAGGAGGGTTGGTAGCACCACATTTTCTTGTACAGTTAACCAATTTTCTTGTCGGTTCGAGAGCTGGTAGCACCACATTGATGTGTTTATGCCAGCTAGAGCAGAACTAGTCGTCCTCACAACAGAACATTTGACAGGGCAACAGCAACAGAACTAGTCGTCCTCACAACTAAAATAAACAGGGCAGCAACAACCAGCCATCATGCCTAACTGCCTACCCAATTCCCATTTCAATTTGCACTTGACCAAACCATGTCCATCGTGCCTAACAAGCAGCAACCTATTCATACAAGTCGGGTGAAACATGCATGTGCTAATCAAACATGAAGGAAGGGCATACATATATGATTATTAACCAATCCGAGAGACTTTGCGGGTTTTCTGAACCAAACCAAGTGCAAGTAGCGCTAGATTTTAGCCTTTCGCATCATCACCACTACGAATTCCACAACAGCCCTGACTAATTAACCGCATGATCGTAGAAAAGGAGAAAAAATCCCCACCCAGTTCGTCGAACAGAGCACAGCACAAAAATCCCCTCCAGTGAATTTTACCACGATCTACTACTTGGGGCCGCGAATTCGCAGGACTGTAGGAGCATGGAATGGATAATAAGGAGGCGCATACCTAGAGGAAGAGACGACCATCGACGATTCTGCGAAGTTGAAGAAGAAGAAGCCGATTTGGATGGATGATGACGATCTCCTCCGTGCGCTCCGTTGATATTTGGGCTCCTGTGTGCGCTCAACAATGGTGTCGGGGCGGCACTGGCGACGATGGTGTGGACGGGGCGGCGCTGGTGTCAGGGAGGCGGGGCGACGGTGGTGTCGGGGCGGCGCTGGCGACGG